>NC_061113.1:233651242-233659715 GCF_002878395.1 Capsicum annuum
TTTTTAAATAGAATAAAATAAAACATCTCAAAAAATAAAATTTATTTTTTTTAACTAAAAATTTAATAAAATAAAAATAAGAATTTAAATAATATTAGACCAAATATAAATATTTAATATCGAAAAATATATATTTTAAACTTGGGAAGGGTCAAAATCACGTGTCTACATTTTGCCCCTCTTTGTTTGAAATCTCGAAGAGTTTTTATACAAAGAAGTAGACAAAAGATGATTTTTGACTCTCCGATTATTCTAAAAGTAAAGATAAAATAAAATAAAAGATGTGATCGAGTCCTGGTTTTGGACCGCCTACATATCCCGAATTTTAAGGGAATCAGGTCACATGTAGTTCAATGAGGTATAATGGTGAGACATTGAGTTAGAGTTCGAGTGAGATTCCATCGAGTTTTCGATTTTTGACTTTCTGCTTTTACATTGAAATGAACAATAAAATATAAAATGAAAAATACAAGTGAAAATTATAATCTCTAGAATCTTGATTTTAATCTTCGTGACTTGAACTTGAAAATTCACCCTATTCTTCAGACGACTCTTGGCTTTCTTTTCCTTCGCCCTGTTCTTCAGGTGGGCTCCAAACTTGTTACTTCTTCATCCTGTTCCTCAGGTGGGCTCCTAACTTGTTACTTCTTCACCCTGTTCTTCAGGCGGGCTCCTGATTTGTTGCTTCTTCACCCTGTTCTTCAGGCGGGCTCCTGAACTTCTCTTTTTCTTCACCCTGTTCTTTAGGCGAGCTCATAGACTTCCTTTTTTTCTTCACCCTGTTCTTCAGGCGGGCTCCTGAACTTCCTTTATCTTCACCCTGTTCTTCAGGCGGGCTCCTGGACTTCCATTTTTCTTCACCCTGTTCTTTAGGCGGGCTCCTAGACTTCCTTTTTTTCTTCACCCTATTTTTCAGGTGGGCTCCTGGACTTCCATTTTTCTTCACCCTGTTCTTTAGGCGGGCTCCTAGACTTCCTTTTTTCTCCACCCTATTCTTCAAGCGGGTTTCTGAACTTGTTATGTCTTCACCCTGTTCTTTAGGCGGGCTCATGGACTTTGTTTATCTTCACCCTGTTCTTTAGGCGGGCTCCTGGACTTCTATTTTTCTTCACCCTGTTCTTTATGCGAGCTCCTAGACTTCTTTTTTTCTTCACCCTATTCTTCAGGCGGGTTTCTGAACTTGCTACTTCTTCACCCTGTTCTTTAGGCGGGCTCCTGGACTTTCCTTTTCTGTTTTTTCAAAATATGTTCCTGAACTCAAAATAAAAGGTCAAATAGAAAAATAACATTTCATTCTTCAGGAGGGTCCTGGACATAAAATAAATTCCTATTCTTCAGGAGGATCCTGAGCAGAAAGTAAAATTCAATAAACATGAAAAGAATGTTTGCCCCAGTTTGTACTTAGAAAATGACTCGACTAAAAGGTACGTCTTATAGGAATCAAGGAGAATGACTCGATTAAAAGGTACGTCTTATAAGAATCAAGGGGATAACTCGACTAAAAGGTACGTCTTATAGGAATCACGGGGAGTGACTCGACTAAAAGGTTCGTCTTATAGGAATCAAGGGGATGACTCGACTAAAAGGTACGTCTTATAAGAATCACGAGGAGTGACTCAACTAAAAGGTTCGTCTTATAGGAATCAAGAGGGAGTGACTCGACTAAAAGGTAAGTCTTATAGGAATCACGAGGATGACTCGACTAAAAGGTACGTCCTCTAGGAGTGAATGTTTAAGTTAGGAAGTGTTTCATCTAACAAATAAAAACTGACTTATTCAGACTAGGAAGTGCGTCTCCTAAGGGTAGAATTTTTACCATAATTTGATTATCAAACCTGTGCAGCAACATTATTTCCTGCATTTGTGGAAATAAGACATTGCAGCTCTTGATATTTATGCTCTGAAGTCTTTAATTCGAAGGTAACATGTTTCCTGTTTCATCAAAGAAAACTTGTGAATTTAAAAACATGATGGCAGGTTTGTGGCTTTAGCTTCCATTACAATTACTCTTGCTCTCTTCACATTTAACCTTGCTTCAAAACATTAGCATCTGTCACCGACTTGATGCATCGTTGACCCAAATTTAAATTATTAGAAGTGACTCTGAAACAAACACAGTATCTTTGCTTTGCCATGCTCCTCAAATAAACCCTTTAAACCTTGGTATTTCCATGAGTTTTCAGACTTGTCTGTTGACAAAACTTTTCTGCATGCTTTATTTTGGCTCACAATCATGTCTCTTTCATGTGTTGGCTTTTTGTCTTACTTTGTGCAATTGAAGAAGCTAGTAGCCAGTTTTAAAATCTTTTCTCACTTATTTTGACACAGACTCGACTTAAAGACACGAGAAAAATGACAATACTTTTTATTTGATGACAAAGATACCAAAAAAAAAATCAAAAATAAAATTAAAAAAAAAAAGAAAAAAAAAAGGGAAAAACAATAGGCATTTTTTTTTAAAAACAAAAAGACAGAAGAAAATTTATTTAGGTGTGGTAGCCAATTTCAGCAATCATGACATGTATTTTGAATTAAACAACTTGATCTACCCACACTAATCATTATCAACTTTTATCCACTTATTGAACTTGAAATTGAGTCAATCTTGAATATGCTCCCTCTAGATCACAATCCTCCTTAAGCTAGTGGCACCTCAATGGGTTTTTGCCAACACCTATCTCATTTTCATTTCTTTCTCATCTCACTATTGCTTTATGGTGCCCAAAAGTGTTTTCACCAATAAGACACTCTCATTTTTATTTTATTTTTTTTCATCATCATTTTTTTTAGAATTAATACCCATCATACGAAACCTCATGCACCCATAACATGTTTAGCCTTGACATTCTCAAAGATCGATCTGAAGGTCTTTCTTTGGTTGTAACTTGGCTTTTGGGTGAAACATACAACTTTTGGAATCGACTCTTTTAAAGAAAATAAACTTTGCCCCAGTTTCATTTCATTCTGGGTAATTTGAATTTTCTTCTGGTTAGACCGAACCTCGGAGTAGGGTTGCCTACGTATCTTGTCATAGCAAGAATCAGATCAAACGTAGTTCAAGAATCTTGTTCTTTTGCTTGATTTTTTTTTTTTTTGACTTTTCTCTCTTTTTCTTCTTTTTTTTTAGAGATAGAGATATTTTTTCCGACTTCATTTTTTCTTGACACTTTTTTGACTCAACTCTTTTTCTTGAAACTTTTTTTTTTTGATTTTTTTTAGACTCTATTTTGATTTCAAAACTCTATTTTGATTTCAAAAGAGGGATATAAAAGAAATAAAAACAAAAACTCAAAAGGAGTAACAAAGGATGACACAACATTTGGATAACAGAATGAATTTAAAACGCAAGTACATAACATGCAATCTAGGAATGGAACATGAAGATCATACACATTTTTTTAATATTGACCGTGACTAAGCACATGTATGTGTGCCACTTATTTTAAACTTGTAAACCATACAGGTTTACTTGTATTGTGCTTTCCTCACAACAGATGATTTCTTCTCTTTTTTTTTTAGCTAACTTTCTTTTGCTTCTTCTGACAATAGAAACTATATATCTTTGGTTGATCCCATTCAAAAATGCTTGAGTTGAACGTTCTCATTAAAGATCAAATCATTTTTTATTCACAAAGTGATTGTCTCAAAACATTCACGTGAGGATGTAACTAGGTCTCCAAAATATCTCAACACTTTAATTATTTTTCTTATATATTTTGTTCTACTCTAGGTTCTAGAACGAATGTTTCAGCATTAGATTGGGTTTTAAGATCTGACTGAAAATTCAACATGCTTATCATATTACCAGAATCACCATAGAAAGAGCTCTTTGAAGAAAAGAAAAAATAATAATATATATTGAGAAAAAAAAAGGACACACATTTTGTTGACAAAAAGATAGAAGGGTTTGAACAAAAACGATAAAAAAATCAGACAAGATAGGTACTAAACTACAATCCTAAAATAATTCGAGTAACAAAAAAGAAAACAAAACAAACTACTAGACCTCTTCCCAGTAGGGAGAGGGGTGACTTCTCAATTGCTCAGCCTGACAACTTAGCCACTGATTTGCATATCAACATGACTAGAGCTTCCACTATGATCAGACACATTCCTTTCAAAAAATAAGTTCTGGGTCCCCATACTTGACTTATTGTTTCCCATATATCGTGCAGTATCACGTGCTGGCGAAGAACTCTGTGGAACGGTTGAGGTGCCAACGTTTTGCACCACAATCAATTTTTCTTGAATCATTTTCTCTATTTCTCTTTCCAAAATACGTCAATCTTCAGTACTGTGACCTTGTATATTAAAATGATAAGCACATCGTACATTAGGATCAAAATATTTTGAATATGGATCGGGAATATACCCAGGGATGAGAGTAATCATGCCCCATTGCCTTAATGTCTGGAAAAAACTGGTATAGGACTCCCCAATTAGCGTGATATTATCCTTTGCCTTCCTCCTCATTGCAAACTCTGGCCTCGGATGAAACTTGAATTTAGAGGTTTCTTGGTAAATTTGTGAGGGTCGAGGACGACGTTGAGGGACCGGGACACGCCATTGTGTATAGGAAGATGGATGAGCATATGAATGTGCATTGTTCAAAGGATATTGAGGAAGTGGAATGAGATTTCTTGGATTTTGGAGAAAAGAACCTTATTGCATCTGGTTGTGTGGATCTAATATGTAAGCTCGGGATTGAGGCTGACAGTATTAGTGGGTTGGACCTCTCAAACTCTGTTTTGGCCCTGGGATGACAATAAATGCATTTTCTTTCTTCTTTCCTTTTTCAATTTCCCTTGATCGATTGCAGTATCATCCCAAACGCTTCACAGAATCCTCATACATCATGTTCCTTAAATTTCAATATCTCAAAGTTTTGAAGAAGGTTGACACTTGAAGACATGCCTCAATCTTTAATAGTGGGGAACGGAGGAGGATGCCCACTGGCCCAAGCTCGATACATTTCTATCACTTGTTGTCTTAGTCTCAAATTCTCTTCCTTTAAATTCTCATTTTCATGACTCTTTGTGTGATCCATGAAGTCACTTTCTATATCCTTGTTGGACACAGTTAAACCTTCTTTAGATTTGGTGTGATGTGGAGGACCATCCAAAATACTACAAACCAATCACCTTAAACTAACTGTATAAGAAATAACAAAGGCGTCAGAATGTAATTTTTTTAAAAAACTCTTTTTCTTTTATCCTTTTTTTTAAGAGATCATCGAACCCTAGAAGGGTTGCCTACGTATCTCACTAAGATGAGAATCAGGTGTGTGTAGTTCTCGAAAATGGGAGATACAAAGAAATATATCTTTTTTTCTTTTCTTTTTATTTTTTTTTGAATAATGAGAAATTTATTTATTTATAAAATAATTTTTTTCATTTTTGAAAATAATTTTTTTTTATTTTTAGTTTAAAAGGAAAGATAATCATTTTTTAAAAGATCACCGAACCCATTAAGGACTGCCTACGTATCTCAATAAAATGAGAATCAGGTGTGCGTAGTTCTTGAAATATATGTCGTACAAAATTCAACCTCAAAACCCCTAAAAGTTCAGGGCTATTAAGATTTATATATATATATATATATATATATATATATATTTGTAAAAACTTAGCCTCATGATATTTAAAGATTCAGGGCTGTTAAGATTTATATATTTTTATTTATTTTGTAAAAATTTAACCTCATGATCCCTAAAGATTCCGGGCTATTGAAATACATTTTTATTTTTTTATTATTATTATTTTTATTTTTTTTGTAAAACTTAGCCTCATGATCCCTAAAGATTCAGGGCTATTAAGAAATATAAAAATTGGACTTGAAAATTAGAAAATAATTATGAAAGTAATCATATTTTCAAAATATTTTACAATAAATCTATGAATAATTTTTTAAAAGATAGGGTGGTATCCTGAAAAGGACTTCCTCCGTATCTCACTAAGATGTGAGAATCAGATCCTCGTAGTTCATAAAGACCGTAAAACTATGTTACTAAAATTTTTTTTTCTTTTAAAAATAAAATTTTTCTTTAAAAATAATAATAAAATAATAATAATAATAATAATAATAATTCAATAAATGTGAGGATAAATTAATCTCTTGCATTTTAAAGTTGGCTAAAACCGGTCAACAAACAAATAGCCTTCCAAACAAATGTCAATGAGCACGTAGGATGAACATGTTGGTTTTTGTAAAGTAGGTCACCTGTCCTAGACAAACCCGACCCCTGTGCCGAGTCCCGCTAAGTCAAATGCATATGATGCAAATAAAGCGGCACCTAATAGGGATAATCAAATTCTGAGTTTTCAATTTTTCTAAGTTTAAACCTAATAGGGATAGGTGTCTAGACTGGCTTACCCGAGCGGACACTCGAGCCAGGAAGGGACAACTTGGTCGGTAGCAGGGCTATACTGCCTTCGTTGTTGATCCGAACCCCGCCTAACATAAGTGACTATATCCTTTACCAGGTGCCTTGACACTCCGGTTATCTCAAAAAGAAGGTGGGAGGTATATGCTGCATTCCCTCTATCCTATTTCAGAGACTCAGAGGGGGGTACGCGAGAGAAGACAGTATATAATACAGTTCAATCAATATTAAAGCGGTGAATAAGCGACAAGTAGCACATAAGGCCAACAAACACAATATCAACAGTAATTAAAGCAAGTATAAGTCAATATATAAAAAGCTCGAATTCTTATTAATCCCCAGCAGAGTCGTCAGAGATGTCACACCCTTTTTTTCGCCCGAAGAGAGTCGAGTTTGAAGGGTTTTTCCAATTAAAGTGACAGTATTGAATAGGGATTATTTTATTTATAGAGTCGTCACTTGAAATTGAGTTTTGGTGTTCCAAGTCACCTTTTTTGAATCTCTAGTCAAAAGGAAATGACTCTTTATTATGGTCTGCGAAAATAGAAGACGGGTAAGGAATTCTGTTGACCGAGGAAAAGGTGAGGGAAAGGTGTGAGGCATCCCTCGAGTCCCGTAGTTCTAGGACGGTCGCTTTTATTTACTTATCTTGACTTAAATTATTTGTTAAATTATGTTAAGGCCTATTTCGCTCATTTTTATTGATACCGAAAATTTGTCTTATTAAAATAAATCAATGAAAGTTAATTTTTTAGAAAAATACTTGACAAGGTGCATTACTGCATCCTTGAAAATATTCCAGAAAGATGCATATGCCGCATTTTTAATTGAAACGAATATTTTAAAATGTACCTAAAATTATCTAGCATTTTTTTTAAAAAAAAGGGCTTTGTCTACCCAAAGTGTTACATAACTTTAATAATAAATTTGAGTAAAATTGATTTAAAGTTATTAATTAATTTAACGAAACAAAGAAAAAATCAAAATTTATTAATAACAACGAGCAAAATAATAATAAATAATAATGAAAATAATATTCCTAAATAAATTTATTTCAATGGTTAAAAAATGTTATCTAATGATTAATTTAAAATAATTTAATAATGCATAAAAAAACGTATTATGAATTAATGCATCTTAATCATAAAAAGACAAAAAAGTAAATACTAATAATAAGACATTATAGTAATATAAGATTTACACGTTTCTTGAAAGATAATATTACTTCAGTATAACAAATAGTTCTTAGTCGTGATTTATTCATCTTTCAAGTTAAATTTATTTTTGCAAAGTACTACTTCAAACTTTCTATTATCAATCAAAACTATAGAAAACAAAATAAAATAAAACTCATGCTAGAGAAAAAAAAAAGGATATGGCTAGATCTGATACTAGAGGGGGAATAAGGGAGAGGGCGATGGGTGGTTACTGACGTTGGTGGCACGGATCCGGTGAGGATTGGCCGGAGAAGGGATCAACAGTGTCGTGGCTGATTTTGGGGTAATGAAGGGAAAGGGGAGAAGGGAGCGGCGTCGATTTGACTTCGCCGATGATGGTAGTTGGATGATTTTTCAGCAAGGGATGCGTTGACGTGAGGGATAGGGAAGGAGGGTGATGCCGGCGGGTAAAGCGTTGCTCCGGTCAGAATTTAATGGTTTTGGGATATTTAGTCGCCGGAAAAAATGGAGATTCCGACGAACATGTCTCCGAAAAAGAAATCCCCTATTTCGTTCACTCTTTCCATCCTCTCTCTATAGCTCTTGATTTCTATATTTTTTTCTTGTCTGTCCCGATTTCTATCTCACTTCTCTTCTGATTTTTTTTATGCATATCAGTGTGAGTATGTGTTGTCGTATATGAATATGAATGTGTATGCAATGCGTGATGTTGTTATTGATAGTGTGTGCAATGAATCACAATATGGTGTGTGGAATTGTAATAATATTCATTTTTTTACTGTTTTCATTCTATTTTAATTTTTAAATCAGACAATATCGTTTATTCAGAATTTTTATATTCAACACAATATAAATATATAATATTCAGTAATTTGATATCATAATAATAACAGAAAATTTATGTGATCAATCA
>NC_061113.1:233662715-233671818 GCF_002878395.1 Capsicum annuum
ATTTCCATATAAACCAACTTTGATTTGGTGAATATAATGAAAGTGAAACTGAAACAAGGTATTTATCTTCTTTTTTTTTTTTCCCCCAAATAAAGAGTCTAGTGGTCTTTCATTAATAATAAATCAAAACACAATCCTCAACACGAATAAGTACAAGCAAAGGGAGTCAGGTATTACCAAAAAGTATGAATGACTATGACTTGACAAGATAGGGTTACTCATGAAAACAATTTTAAAATGCTTGACTATAAATAAGAAGAGCAAATGCTTGAACTAAATTAGAGAAGGGAAACATAATTTTATTATTTAAATTAACTGTAAGAGTACGAGCCCTACTAATTACCTATCTGTGGAACAAATAAGTAAACGTGGTTCACAGAAGTAAATACTGAACACAATGTTTTTACGTGGAAAACACCTGGCTCAAGAAAGGTGTAAAAAACCACGACTTGTACCTCTACAGGATTTAACCCAACTTCACTATAATACTTGAGCCTCAACAATCAACAGAATTACAAGACTTCTTGTTAACTAGGAATTAAAACTTCTAACTCCTATCACTACAAAAACACAAATCTTCCCAAGATAAGTGTTCTCAAGTCTTCGAGTTCCCAAACTTGAAGACACAATTCCTAACTCAGTTTATAGATCACTGAGATTAGAACATTGACTCATTACAACTCAAAGAACCTACTCACTACACAAATTCTACAACTTGCTAAGTAAGAGATCCTCTTCTTCAAGTATGAGAACTAATATGTTGATTGTTGATATGTTTTTCAGTGCTTGAGTTGGTGCTTTTGAATTCGTTTCTTGTGTTTAAGCACCCATCTCATGGAGTCTTTCAATTGATATCAACTTCCATATTCAATAGGACTCCAGATAGTTTCCTGCTACTTGTTGCCGCCCCTCTCTTCTTCTTTCAATATGATTTCTCTTTTCTCTTTCTTTAGGACTTCTTGTTCAACTCAACTTCTGCACTTCTTCTTTTTCAACTGAATTTCTGCAAGTTTTCTTTTTCAACTCAACTTCTTATGTGATAAATGTTATCCACTTTTGTTTGTAACCTAGGTCATCATATCAACAACTTATCTGCAGCTGACCTTGGTTCAGTTGAATGTAACAGCTTTTACCACATGTTTCATTCTCATGTCTATCATCAAAACTCCACATGCTCTAACAATTTTCCCCTTTTTGATGATGACAAACATAGCAGTATAATACCATAAACTTGACATACTCACCAAGAAGTTAAGTAAAGGAAACAAAATGAAACACAAATTAGTCAATTGAGTTATAAGCACTGTATAATCTGTTCTTTCCCCTTTTGATATCATCGAAAAACTGGACCAATGAGTGAAACAAGTTTTATAATTCATGGTCACTGGGGCTATCACTAAAACATGGAGACTTTAGAGCAAAAAGAACAAGCAATGTATCAATAACACAAAAGTGAGCCACAAGAAAAACAAAAAAAGACCATTTCATTGATAAATCAGAATACAATGATCACATCCCATAATAAATAATAAGAGAGAACCAACTTAACCAAAAGTAGAAATGAAAGATGCCTAAGGATACTAAGAGGGCTTAAGTGAATGAGGAGGAAGGAATAAGAGAGGTCAGCTTCTTAATGATATCTGCATTTTCAGCTCTTTACTTTTCCAAAAGGGCTGTGAGGGAGTCAATTTGAGCTTGAAGAACCTGTTTTTCCTCCTCATGAGTAGCATGAGAAACTTTCAAAGCAGTTTGTGCCACATCCGCCTCACTTTGCTTGGCAACAAGAGCATTCCTTAGCCTTTGCATAGGATTATCAGCACTCCTCATAGCAGCAGACAACATAGCATGGTTCACAGACCTAATGACATCCTTTGTGGTCTGCAATGACCATACTTTGACAGGAATATGAAAGTCCTCAAAAACAGGGGCAAGCCAGAACTCATATGGTAAAGCATGGCTATTTGTATCTTGAATTAAAACCCTTTGCATGTGTTTAATGATGAGTGTAGGAAGATCAATCAGAATCTGAGAGTCTAGAAATTCCATCAGGGTGAGATTAAGAAAATTTTCTACAGTTCTCCTTTCCTATCTAGGAAGGATCATTTTGTGAACCACATCAAAATAGAACTGGTGGAGAGGAGACATCTCATTCTTAAGAACCCTTCTATGAATTAAAAGAGAAGGATTTCTAGAGATTTTTCTAGAAATATCAATAGCTGAAGGAAGGTTATCAAGAGGAGGCCAAGCACCTTTCACATAATGACCCCAACCCCTAGTAGGAACACGTAAAATTCTACTCAGATCAGCAGGGTAAAGATTTATGGTTTTACCATGAACAGTGGTGGAGAACATCTCCCCAACAACAACTTCATTTATGTAAAATTCATATACTTCAGATTTCCCAAACTCCCTTTGATAATCACCTTGAAGAAACAGGTGTCACCACCCCTGAGCATTCAGTTTAGTGAGAAACACATCCATATCAGGACCCCAAAACCAGTGACAACTCTACCTCTAGCCAACTTATATTTTTGAAAGTAAAGAACTTGAGCTGACAGGAAGGCCTTGTCAGCAGGAGTATCAAAAGCAACATCATAGTCAAGATCTAGATCAGGTTGAGTAGAGAAAGTAGGAGGGATATCAGGAAAAAAATCAGAATCTGAATCCAAGGAATCAGAAGGAACAGGTTGGGATACTTGTTTCTTCAGACGAGAAGAGGATTTTGAAGAGCCTCTGGTGGAAGGGGATCCTTTAACAGTGGAGGCTTTCTTAGGAGAAGCTTTCTCCATAGATTTTGAGGACGAAAAAGTTTTGAAAGTAGGTTGGGATGGAGAGATAGATGTGAAAGTGGACTTTGAGGTTTTGGCAATGATATGCTTCCGTTTTCTTTTAGAACGAAGGAGAATATCAGGAGAGGGATTACTGAGACGTGGAGAACCAGAAGGAGCAACCCATTTTTTTTTACTCGCATAAAGTGCTTCTTATAACGAAGCATCTTGTTGTTGTTTCTTTTCTCGAGTAAAAGAAATGCAAGGAGAAATAACTACAGGAGAAGGCTTAACTGAAGTAGATTCATCTACATCAATGACAACTGAAGAGGGTTTTCATTTTAGAACGGTTCTGTACCTTCGAGGGATGATATTTGCAATGGGTTCATCATCTTGATCAACAATTTGAAGTGGAATTGGTGGAGAAAGTGACAGGTTGGAATGGAATGAGGTATTTGGATAAAAATGTGTAAAAGGATTTGGGAAGTTTTTTAACGCAGCAAAATCAGAGAATTTTTGGGTGATTTGAGGAGGAATTAACGAAGTTAAGGTGATGTTTGGGTGGATGACAATGGAGGTGAAAGTGTTTGTGGCAGAGTCAGGTGAAGAAGATGAAGAAGATGATGAAGAATCCATTGCTGATGAGTCAGAAAGTTTTTGTGTTGTTGTAAAGAAGGTGTAGAGGGAATAAGAAGGAGAGGGAAAAAGGATATGTATTTAAGAAGGATTTGAAGGAAGTTGAGTCGTGTGAGGAAAGGATTTGGATATGACCGTAATGATAAAGGGGTCTGAACTGATGGAAAAAGGCTGGTAGCTTTTTAAGGCAGATGACTTTTGGATTTTTGGCGGTTTAAGTATAACGGAAGGGACCAAGAAAAAAAACTTGTTTCTCTCTTATGCAATCATGAATAAGTGAAAATCATACCTGAACTGTGTAAACAATGGTCAAAATTTGCTTTGATGGCTCTTCCTATCTGCAAAATCAACACATAGCTGAGTTAATTTACCTAAACCTTGGAATTAGGATACACAACTAAATGTGTAAGACTGAATTAATCAACTACCACTTAAGTACAGTCTTTTCTAATCAATCATTGGGGGAGATTTCTACAATTTTAATCATCCCCAAAGCTAACCTGTTTCTTTAAAAATATTCTCTACTCAAGGACTTAGTAAATATGTCAGCAATTTGTTTCTCATTTGAACAAAACATAATTGATGCGTGACCTTTTTCAATATTATCTCTAAGAAAGTGATGTCTAATATCAATATGCTTGGTTCTTTTATGTTGAACAGGATTTTTAGTTATGTTAATGACACTTGTATTATCATAAAAAATAGGAACACAATCAACATCTATACTAAAATCCATAAGTTGTTGTTTAATCCACAACAACTGAGCACAGCAAGACCCAACAACTATATATTTAGCCTCAGCAGTGGACAAAGCAACTAAATTTTGCTTCTTTGTGGACCAGGTAATTAAACATGATCCCAAGAAGTATGCCATACCTGTAGTGTTTTTCCTGTCCACCAGATACCCTACATAATCGGCGTCAGAATATCCTACCAAATCAAAGTTACTACCTTTGGGATACCATAATCCAAGATCACTTGTTCCTTTCAAGTATCTAAAGATTCTTTTCACTGATTTTAGATGTGATTCCTTAGGCTTATCTTAAAACTTGACACATAGCCCTACACTAAACACAATATCAGGCCTGCTTGCAGTGAGGTACAGGAGTGACCCTATTATACCTCTATACATCTTTTGCTCTACATCTGAACTTGTTTCATCTATGTCCATCTTTGTGGCAGTGTCAATAGGAGTATTGATCTCCTTTGCTTCTTCCATGGAAAATCTTTTGAGAAGCTCTTTGACATACTTCTGTTGGTGGATCATTGTCCCTCATGCTGATTGTCTTATTTGTAAACTCAAAAAGTAATTTAGTTCTCCCATCATGCTCATCTCAAATTCACTGCTCATGAGTTTTGCAAATTCATGAGTTATATTCATATTAGTTGATCCAAATATAATGTCATCCACATATACCTACACAACTAACTAATCCTTTTCATTGGTTTTTAAGAATAGGGTATTATCAATTTTATCTCTGCAATGACCATTCTCCAATAGAAACTTTGACAACCTCTCATACCAAGCTCTAGGTGCTTATTTCAGCCCATACAAAGCTTTATCCAATTTATACACATGATCAGGAAACTCTTTGCTTTCGAATCCTGGGGGTTGCTTGACATAAACCTCCTCTTTGAGAAACCCATTCTTAGATGCACTCTTCACATCCATCTGATATCGTATAAACTCCTTGTAGGCAGCAAATGCAATAAGTAATCTTATAGCTTCCAATCTTGCTATAGGAGCAAAAGTCTCATCAAAGTCGATTCCATCCTCTTGGTTATATTCTTGGACCACCAACCTTCCAATCTTGCTACAGGAGCAAAAGTATCATACTTTGCTTCTTTCAAACTGGTTCAGTTCTTCTTGCATAGCTATGATCCAATCAACATCAAGTAATGCTTCAGTTATCTTCTTTGGCTCTATTTCTGACAGTAATGCCTTGAAAGCACGCATACTTCTCAGTCCAGATCTTGTAGTAATCCCAGAGGTGAGTTCAGTGAGAACATTTTCTATGGGATGTGATCCTTGATATTTGTACCCTTTTGGAATCAAGCCTAGTGAGCCACTAAAATCACTGACAATATTTTGATCTGTGGTAGTTGGTCGCTCAGTTCCCCTGTCACTGTGCCTTCAGTTTCAATTCCCCTTGTTGAAGTGCCTCCAAGTTTGATAGCTTCAGTCAATGAAACGGGTTTTGCAACCTGTTCCTCAGCATCATTTTCTTCCTGCAGGTTATTCTTAACACAGGATTCATCAAAGATCACATGCATGCTTTCTTCAACACAGTTTGTTCTGTTGTTTAAAATCCTATATGCTTTACTATTGAGTGAATATCCTAAGAAGATTCCCTCATGACTTTTAGTATCAAATTTTCCCAAATTATCCTTTCCATTATTATAGAAACATTTACATCCAAAGATTCTAAAGTGAGAGATGTTAGGCTTTCTTCCTTTTAGTAATTCATAGGGAGTCTTCTCTAACAAAGGTCTGATTATGCATCTATTTATGATATATGCTGCAGTACTTATTGCCTCAGCCCAAAGGTTTTTAGCAACATTTGCTGCAATCATCATTGTTCTAGCCATATCTTCTAAAGTTCTATTTTTTCTCTCCACCACTCCAATTTTTTGTGGTGTTCTAGGAGCTGAGAAGTTGTGATCTATACCATTTGTTGAACAGTATTTTAAGAATTTTACATTCTTAAATTCTGAACCATGGTCAGACCTTATGGAAACTAATGAAGTACCTAATTTCTTTTCAATCTTCTTAATGAAGATTTCAAAGACATCAAAGGCATCTTCTTTAGAGGCTAGAAATAAAGTCCAAGTAAACCTGGAATAATTATCAACAATTATAAACACATACCTTTTCCCACCTCTACTTTGAAGTCTCATAGGTCCACATAAGTCTACATGAACTAGGTCAAGGCACTTGGTTGTACTAACATGGTTCTTAGACTTAAAAGAGGATCTTACCTGCTTCCCTCTTACACATGAACTACATAGCTTTTCTTCCTTGACCTTGGTCTTGCGTAATCCCAATATCATGTCTTTGGATGAAAGTATGTTTAGTTGTTTCAGACTTGCATGACTAAGTCTTCTGTGCCAAAGGAGTGGATCATTTTCTATAGCACTCAGACAAGTCAGTTCAGGTCCTGGTAGTGCCATGATGTCAACTTTGTATACATTTTTATATCTCCTTGCAGTGAGCACAACCTCTTTAGTATCCATCTTTTTTACCTTGACTCCTGCAGCTGTAAAAACAACTTTATCACACAACTGTGAGATGCTCAGCAGATTATGCTTCAATCCTTCTACAAGATAGACATCCGCCAATGCTTTTGACTCTGATGAGCCAATATTTCCAATTCCAGTTATGATTCTATTTTTTCCATTTCCAAAGGAAACTCCTCCTCCATTTATTTTGGAGAGTAAAAGGAACTTTTTTTAATCCTAAGTCATGTGTCTTAAGCAAGCACTGTCTAAATACTAGTGCCTTTTGCTTCCTTTCACATTCTCCTGCAAAAAGAATTCAAAGGTTAGTCTTAGGAACCCAGACAAGCTTGGGTACTGTTTTATGAGTGAAAGGATGAATTAAAATTCTCTTAGTCCATGCAGGCAACACGTAGTGCAACCTGTTTCTCTGACCAGAACTAGTTTTGTTCCTTTTGGTCTGAGAAAATCTGTTAGCCAGATTTTGACTGTTTAATCTGCTTTTTGTAGCTACTGGACATTCAGTGGTGGGATGTCCAAAGTTTCCACAAATGTAACATAAATCTTTTGGATGATTAAAACTTTTATGGAATTCTAAACCTGTCTTTTCATTGAAATTTTTTTCACTTAATTTGTGAACAATTCTAGAGGAGTTTGTCCACCTGTTTGCCATTTCAAGATCCAATTTTAGTTTAGTGATTTCCTGACTCAACTTAATTCATTTTTTCAGTTAAATCATGGAATTCTTGTTTGTATTTAACAAGCTCAAGTTCAGCATTTTCTTGTTCTTTACTCATGGCCTTCTTCTCATTTTCAGTGAGAGTTAATTTGAGAACTTCAGACCTAAGATTGTTATTTGAAATCTCAAGTTCTGCAACCTGTTTCTTGAGACTGCAATTTTCCTTGTCAACTGTATTCGAGCAAGCCTTTAAATCGATGAGATTAAATTTAAGACTTGCTAGACTGTTGAACAATTTATCCCTATCAGAGGTTAACTCTTGGAAATCATCAATCAATGCACTCATCAAGGAAATAATTTTTGGCTTTGAGAACAATTTCAGTTTTTCTTTGAGTTCAAGTATACTTACCTCAGAATCCTCATCTTCTTCATCCAGATCTGAATCCCCAAGATCCATGAATACAGTTTCATCAACTTCATCTTCATTTGAATCAGATCCCCAGGCTGCTATCATTGCATGCTCCTCCTTCCTTTTTGCCTTCAGCTCCTTTTTAGCCCTTTCCTTCTTTCATTTTATTTCCCAGACTGGATAGTCCCTAATCTGATGAGCAGTTTTGCCACATTTGTAGCACCCATTTGGATTGTCATTGGAATGCTTCTTAGTACCTTTTCCCTTCTTCTTTTTGAAGAATTTGCTAAAGTTCTTAGTTATGAAGGCAACTTGCTCTTTATCAAGTTCAAATTCCTCATCACTATCAGAAGCTTTCAATGCTAAGATTTTCTCAGGAGCTGTTCGTTCTTTGACTCCATCAACTTTCATTTCATAAGTCCTTAGGTTGCCTACTAGTTCATCCAGAGTCATACCTTCAAGATCCTTATTAGCCTCCCTGATTGCAGTCACCTTGACATTCTATTTTGATTTGGGTAATACCCTCAGAACCTTTTCAACTTGTTCTTCCTCAGAGATGATTTTTCCTAAGGAAGTCATCTCATTTATTAAAGTAGTAAGCCTTGTCACCATTTCATGCAAGGTTTCATTTTCCTTCATTTTGAGTGCCTCATACTCAGTGAAAAGAAGAGAGATCCTGAATTTTCTTACTTGAGACGTGCCTTCATGAGCATTTATCAGTGCGTCCCAAATTTGCTTAGCAGTAGTGCAGGTGAATACCCTGTTGTATTCAGCAGGTCCTAATCCACAGACCAAGATGTTCTTGGCCTTTGCATTTTTCTTCAAAGCCAACAAGTCATCAGGAGTAAATTCACTCCTTACTTTCTTGACTTGTTCACCATCAACCGTCTTCATTAGTATAGTGGGACCATCAGTAATCCTGTCCTATAATTCATAATCTTCTCCTTGAATGAATATCTCCATCCTTGCTTTCCACCATATAAAATGAGAGCCATAAAAAAGTGGAGGTCTAGTAGTTGACTGACCTTCACTGTGATCAGTAGGAGGTCCGAAATTCATCATATTGATCTTTTCTTAGGTATTATCCTTATTTAAGACAACCTCTCTCTGATGCCACTTGTTAGAGTACGAGCCCTACTAATTGTCTATCTGTGGAACAAGTAAGTAAACGTGGTTCACAAAAGTAAATACTGAACACAGTGTTTTTACGTGGAAAACACCTGGCTCAAGAAAGGTGTAAAAAACCACGACCTGTACCTCTACAGGATTTAACCCAACTTCACTATAATACTTGAGCCTCAACAATCAACAGAATTACAAGACTTCTTGTTAACTAGGAATTAAAACTTCTAACTCCTATCACTACAAAAACACAAATCTTGGGAAGATTTGTGT
>NC_061113.1:233671918-233711014 GCF_002878395.1 Capsicum annuum
TGTTGATTGTTGAGGCTCAAGAAAGGTGTAAAAAACCACGACCTGTACCTCTACAGGATTTAACCCAACTTCACTATAATACTTGAGCCTCAACAATCAACAGAATTACAAGACTTCTTGTTAACTAGGAATTAAAACTTCTAACTCCTATCACTACAAAAACACAAATCTTCCCAAGATAAGTGTTCCCAAGCCTTCGAGTTCCCAAACTTGAAGACACAATTCCTAACTCAGTTTATAGATCACTGAGACTAGAACATTGACTCATTACAACTCAAAGAACCTACCCACTACACATTCTACAACTTGCTAAGTAAGAGATCAGGTTCTTCTTCAAGTATGAGAACTGATATGTTGATTGTTGATATGCTTTTCAGTGCTTGAGTTGGTGCTTTTGAATTCGTTTCTTGTATTTAAGCACCCACCTCATGGAGTCCTTTAATTGATATCAACTTCTATATTCAATAGGACTCTAGATAGTTTCCTGTTACTTGTTGCCGCCCTTCTCTTCTTCTTTCAATAGGATTCCTCTTTTCTCTTTCTTCAGGACTTCTTGTTCAACTCAACTTCTGTACTTCTTCTTTGTCAACTCAACTTCTGCAAGTATTTTTTTTCAACTTAACTTCTAATGTGATAAATGTTATCCACTTCTGTTTGTACGTCAGGTCATCATATCAATAACTTATCTGCAGTTGACCTTGGTTCAATTGGATGAAATAGCTTTTACCACATATTTCATTCTCATGTCTATCATCAAAATTCCACATGCTCTAACATTAACACTCTTATTTTTCAAGTCGATGACAGTGCGTTACAAAAATTTATATATTTCTCAATGTACCATCACCCTTACAATAGATTGCTAATAACCAAAATAACACTAATAAGTCCTTGAAGATTGTCACCAGCAGCTTTCAATTGGGGTGCTTCAGCAGGTGGTGAAGTAAAATTGTCATCACATGTAGAAGGACCATCTGAAGCAACAGAAGCATGAATATTCAAACCACTATAGTCTTTAGACTTCAAAAGACGTAGTCCACCAAGTTCATCAACAGCGTCATTATAATTCTCCAAACACGAGCTATATCGTGTCTTTAATGTTGGATTCGTCGTCTGTTTAAGCAACGAATTAGATATGCACGCTTGTTAACGTGAAAATTGATAGTAGAGAAACTATCAACATTGAGGCAGAGATATATGAGAGTGCCATTTTTTGTATGGTAAATTTTTGTGTTTCAAAACGTTTGTCTTGTGATATGCACTTTATATATAGTTGTGTGTTCCAATTATGGAAGGTAGGGAATTAAAAGCGTCCATAATTTTATGGAAAAAAATAATTAAGAATCAACTCATAATTAATTTGAATATTTTGTTTCATAGCAAATTGATATTGTGATCAAATTAATACTAGCGGATAATTCAGCCATTTCCATATACAGATGCCACGTCCATTTTACATAATCGTAAAATATACTTTTTCCTTCTAAAACAATTGGAAATCATGAGTATTAAATCGACAGTCAAAAGAATTTCTCCATTAATTTATTGTCAAATAATGTAAGTTTATCTCCAAATCAGTCAATCGCTATAGCAGTCAGAAATTATAGAAGCCATCGATATTGTTATAGGTTTGACTGCATAGGTAGTACGTACATTATAAAGGAGCAAAATCCACCAAGAAAATAATACAGTTGTTAATTTTAAATACCTTTTATAAACTAAATTTAATAGTCTATTTGACTAAACTTGTAAAATTAGCTTTTTTAAGAAGTGTTTTTCAAAAATATATTTTTGGTAAGAATCAATATGTGTTTGTCTAATCAATTTTTTTTTAAAGAAATACAATAAAGCAATTATTAGTGTTCAACCAAACTTTTAAAAAATGCTTCTAAGTATATTTTCTCAAAAGTTTTGCTAGACAAAAAAAGTGTGTTTGAGGAAAAACTTTTTCTTTTAGTTTTCAAGAAACAATTTAATTACTCTCCAAAAATTATAACAATCAATTAATAAAATTACTCATGTGAATCATAAGGTTCAATTATTAATGATGTTAATTGATTCAATTAAGGCCAGGAAATTCTGCAAAATCAACAACATTTCGCATATCAACAAACTTTGATTTAGTGAGTGACACTGAAACTGCTTATCTAACTGATGATTCATGCATCAAAATATCATCACTGTATGGCAACTCACAAAATTTGGAATAAAATCATTCAACTGCCAAGCTGCAGAACAGTTATAACTTATATTTGTATGTGAAAAGAAGTTCAGATTATAATGAACGATATATGGTGAAACAAGTATCTATTTGTAAGACCATGAAGCAAATCATATAATGTCATTTTGATACTGTATATCCTGCTTGACTAACAAGTCATGCCATGGGAGTAATATACTTAGACAGTAGATCGCTAACTTATGCCTTGGTGCTATAGGGTATCGTATCGACAAGCAAACTTGCTATCAAACTAGTCCAACTGTTGAGCCATCTCTAGAGTCATATAGTTTGCACAATCTCCAACTTGACCTTTCCTCAAGAAATGCCGGTTTTCCACAGCAAGTTGTGGACTGAAATGTTGCACCGCGATCTGATTCACTTCCAAACTGCTCAAATTCTCAAAGCTACAAAGCCTTACAATCTTCTGCACAACTTCTTCCCACTCTTCTTCTAAGCAGAATGGCTTATCCAAGAACTTGGCCAATTTGGTAAGACAGACAACGGGGTCTGTCTTCATGTCCTCGTAAGTCAAGAAGAGTACCTTGTCTGGATTTTCCAAGCTTGTCTTCCAATAACCCGATACATGATCCCAATGGGTCCACAATGTGATATGCATTTGCAAAACAAATCAAACACATCTTCGATTGGAAAAAGAGGTAGATCTTTGGTCCTTAATTTTGTCATATAATGCCAGTTTGAAACGAGAAAATCCTTGGTCTCCCCAAAAAAATACATGATTTTGCAACCAGAAGACATCACAGATGCTGGCAACAAAGAGTAAGGAATGCGGGCTGCGAGAAGGCAACGTGGTGAACACGAAATTCGATAATCTTGGTAGGAAGTTTCATCTTGTAAGATGCACTCCAAGAAGGGTACGGTATACAATCATGGGGCGCCTTGGTAAGTAAAGGGTGAGAAGAAATCGAATCGTTCACGATTCATGATGGAAAAGATAAGGACCTTAAACCATGTTGTTCCTGATTTTGGGAAAGTAGCTAGAGGAATATATGTGGGTTGAGCATTGAGGCTATTAATAGCTCCTGGAGAAAACCAAAAGGACTGCTATTGGTAAATATGTTCAACGAACCAACCTTTTTCTTTGGGAAGGCTTGTTGGCATATTACTGTCATGTAGATCATGGTCCATGTATTCATCATTGTGTTCACGCTGAGAACAATGGGAACACGACATGTCCAAGGAGGAAGTCAAAATTTGATAAACCTCTAGACCAAACCTCGGATTCACCAGATCAAGTCAGAGCTTAATTTCCTCATCTAAAATCTTGTCCCTCTTTGTTGTGAGAAAACTGAAAGAACGATCAGAATGGCTAATTACTGGATCTCCTGTTATTCCGAGTTTAGCAATCAAAACTCAGCTGTAATCTGTGATCTGAATCAAAATTCTTATAGCTGAGATGATTTAAGAATGCAAATCACCATAATAACACTTCCAATATTATTTTGACTTAGCTAGCTATCAAATAATGTAATCCTGTAGTACTATTACCAATTAACAACAACGTCGTGTAATCCCACAAGTGAGATCTAGAGAGGATAGTGACTACACAGACCTCATAAAGTGAATTATTAGTGCTTAAGGCTTGCTATTTTTAAGATTTCCTCTTCTCTAAATCCTCCGCCTTGTCTTTGTCGAGCAAACTTATATTCCTCTTTGTCACATCCACAAAATTCCTTAGTATCGATAGTATTAAATAACTACATAAACTAGTAGTCAAATTTAGAGTTTTAAGACATCATTAATATGGTTAATTTGATAAAAGAACATATTTATTAAGGAGCGAGTCAAGTTAACGGGGGTCAAGTAATATGAAATGGAGAGAGTAGTAGTTAATGAACCAAAACAGCAGCATAATAGCCAAATAACTAAGATTCATGTATCAAAATATCACCAATGCATTGCAACTTCTAGAATCTGGAAGAAACTATTATATTTGAAAATGTTTGACTAAAAATTCATGCCTCTGGAGTTCTCTACTTTAGACAGTAGATCACCAACTTGTGCCTTGGTGCTATAGGGTATAGTATAGACAAGCAAACTTGCTATCAAACTAGTCCACAAAGTTTCTGCCTAGTGATTTCATCCAAGTGTTCAGCCATCTCTAGTGTTAGATGGTTTTGCCAGTCTCCAACTTGACCTTTCCTCAAGAAATGCCGGTTCTCAACAGAAAATTGTGGACTGAAATGTTGCACTCCGGTCTGATTCACTTCCAAACTGCTCAAATTCTCAAAGCTACAAAGCCTTACAATCTTCTGGACAACTTGTTCTCTCTCTTCTTCTACGCAAAATGGCTTATCCAAGAACTTGGCCAATTTGGTAAGACACACAACAGGGTCTGTCTTCATGTCCTCGTAAGTCAAGAAAAGTACCTTGTCTGGAATTTCCAAGCTTGCCTTCCAATAACCCAAGACATTATCCCAAAAGGATCCATAATGTGATACTCCTATGCAAAACAGATCAAAAGCGTCTTCGATTGGAAAAGAAGGCAGCTGTTTGGGTCTTATTTTTCTCATATAATGCCAATTTGAAACGAGAACATCCTTGGTGTCGCGAAAAACATACACGATTTTGCAACCAGAAGACATCACAGATGCTGGCAACAAAGAGCAAGGAATGTGGGTTGCGAGAAGGCAACGTGGTGAACATGAAATTCGATAATCTTTGTAGGAAGCTACATCTTGTATGATGGCTTCCAAGAAGGGAATGCAATCATGGGGGCCCTTGGTAAGTAAAGGGTGGGAGGAGAAATCGAATCGATCACGATTCATGATGGAAAAGATAAGGGCCTTGAACCATGTTGTTCCTGATTTTGGGAAAGTAACTAGAACAATATCTGTGGGTTGAGCTTTGAAGCATTGTTGAGCCCTCTTAACTCCTTTAATAGCAGCCGGAGTAAACCAAAAGGACTTGTATTGATAAAGATGCTCGGTTATCCAACCTTTTTCATTGGGAAGGGTTGTGAGCATATCACTGTTATCTTGATCATCTTTATTGTATTCATCCTCGTGCTCATGTTGGGAACGCGACATGTCCATGGAGATGTCCGAATTCGATAAACTCTACACCAAATTAGTGTTCACCAGTTCGAGTTAGAGCTGAATCCACTCATCAGCAAAAGCTTGTCCCCCTTAGTTGTAAGAAAAGTGTAGGAATGATCAGAAAGGCTCAATCTTTTGCTGTTCTGACTTTTAGCAATCAAAAACTCAGTTGGGATTTGTGATCTAAAGCAACATTTTCATAATAGAGATAACTGTTTTTTTTTTCAAAGAAAAAGAATTTACCCCTCCGAGCTCTCACCCTTTTTGCTCTCTTAATGACTCAATCCACAATCTTAGAGCTGGAAGTGGAGGGTACTTACCATCCGAGCAGCCCAAATGACTTAAGAATGCACTTGATTATAATAATACTTCCAATACTTTTATTTTAACTAGGCTATAGCTATTCAACAATGCAGCACTGTACTGTTATTTAATTCAATTCCAAGCATATTCTTTAGCCTAATGGTAGCACAGCATTAAATTAATTATTCGGACAACTCAATTAACTCAAGAAAGCTCCTCTTCTTTATGTTTCATAAATCTACTGCACTAGCAGTCCAGCAGACAAAAGGAGTGTCCAGTTATAGAATATTTGCAACTATAACAAGAACTAGCTTGAAGGTCTATGTTGCTAGGAATATATCAGCCTCTCTCGTGTTGGATCATCTAAAAATATGGTACTATGTCAGGGATGGATCTAGGGTCCCGGGACCCAGTAACTTTTGTGCGGATCTAGGGTCCGGGTGGAGGTTCCTGGGACCCAGTAACTTTTGTATGGATTTAGTATTTATATAGAGAAATCTAGTGAATATATATAAATTATAAGTTGGAACCATAAACAAAGTGTATTGTTGGTCTAGTGTAGTAGAGGACTTGTAAAAGTTTTATTAACATCGTGATTGTGGGTTCAAATTTCCTTAGTTACTTTTATTTTTATCTAACATGGGGAACACAAAATTTAAATCTTAGATCCGCCTCTGAAGGATCAAACAGTACTCACATACATGTCAACCTTTTTTAACAGTCGAAACAACATAGGTACAATTTCAGATCAACAAGTAAAAGATCTCTAGTGCAGGAGTAGGAAGGGATGACTTTTTTTTTATATATAGAAAGATGAGTTGAACACTCAAAGGTAAAATCTTCTTTTCAGCATTCATTAAACTCGCTTCAAAAATATTTTTTTCTCCAAAACATTTCAAAAAACATCCGGCATTTTCCAACGCATGAAAAATAATTGACTGAATTTTTGTTCTTCAATTTCATTGTTCGAAGTAAACATATATACTTTTTATGTTGGGCCCGTGCAAAGCACGAACAAACTTATCTAGTACTCTACTAAATGTGAAATAAGGAATCGATAAACAAGGGAACTTACTTGTTATACTTTAGCCGGGAGATCCTAATTTCAACAGAGAAACAAAGAGTTAATGGCCTTCAGCAGGGAACTTATTTCTAAGAGATGAATGAAAATTAAGTATTTTCATGTGGAAAATACATTTTTATGGTGACTGAGATACAGTTGTACGAGGGATTTTTTAATTGATTAAAGGTATAACTCATTGTCAGCCCTTAAGTACGTGCAATCTTTCACTTACACATCTTAAGTGGTCATCGCTCATTTTTTACACCTCAAATAGTTGTAAAGTAGCCATAAATATTATGGGTCCTATTCTATGTCATTATCCCTCAAGTTTAATTATTATAATTTCTTAATTTTTTAAAAAAGAAAAGTCCTCCAGTTGGGTTCGAAATCGAGAATGCGTCATGCGAAAGTTTAAAATTTGTAAACCATGAGATGATAAATCAGACGACAAAGAAAACAACACTAAAAATATTAAATTATTGTGTATTTTGGCCAATCGGGCTACATGTTATAAAACCTAATATCGAAAAACATTGAACCTATTGAGAGAAATCTCCCCCTAAACAAAGACTCTTTAATGACTACATTATGAATGCTACTGTGTTATGGTATGAGAAGGAGGTCTTCTATTTATAGATGTCTAAAACCTTTCCTCCAAAAAAGAGGTTAGCCAAATATGAAAAGAATTACATTTTTTTCTTTCAAAAAAGTAAAAGCAATTATGGCAACTTTTATTTTTCTTTTAAGAAAAAATAAAACTTAATATAATAAGAAAATGACTTGATTTTCTTCAATTGATCCGCCTTCTTCATATTTTTTATCTTTGTTCTTCACATAATTTTCATCACTGCTGCTTGTCATATTTTAAAATAGAGCTTTTGGGTTAAAAAATATATAAGCCCATTCGGGTTAAAAATTTTAGAGCCCTTTGTAGGGTTAAAAGAAAGGTTTATTTTCAAATACGTGACAGTAGGATTGTTGAAAATATGATTGACAATCGTCTCCACATGTAGCTTTTTGACAAAAATGTTCATTATCATCCAAATTGTTGCAGCTTGATTTTGAAACCGCTTTGAACCTGTTTAATCTCGTCTCACCACACCATTAGACCATTGAACCGTAAAATTTGATACCACTTATTGGGTTCAAAATCGAGAGGACGTCATGCGGAAGCTTAAAGTTTGCAAACCATGAGATGATAAATCAGACGACAAAAAAACAACACTAAAAACATGAAATTATTATATATTTTGGTCAATAGGGCTACATATTATAAAACCTAATATCGAAAAATATTGAACCTATTGGGAGAAATCTCCCCCTAAATAAAGACACTTTAATGACTACATTGTGGATGCTACTGTGTTATGGTATGAGAAGGGGGTCTATTTATAGATGTCCAAAATCTTTCCTCCAAGAAAGAGGTTAGTCAAATATGAAAAGAAAGAGGTTAGCCAAATATGAAAAGAATTACATTTTTTCCTTTCAGAAAAAGTAAAAGTAATTATCGTAACTTTTATTTTCCTTCTAACAAAAAATAAAATGTAAATATAGTAAGAAAATCAAGGCAAAAATCTTAACACACCCTCTTCATCGTCTTCCTCACCCCTACCCCCAAGTTCGTCGTCAACCCTCCACCCCTGTTCATCATCAGCCCAGTCCCGTCGTCATCACAACCTCTCCCCCCCGTCGTCTTCACACACGCCACCTCACCTCAGTCCTCGTCGTCTTCACATACCTTTTTGATATAACAATAAGGTTAGCAAGATACGCAGCAGAACTTACAGTTTCGATCAATACCAATTGAGCATTAGTTTGAGAGTGGATATGTCAATTAGTGAAATGCATTGTCCTCTTGAACATGGTTATACAAATTAACTTAAATGCTTATCGATCCAGCTATACTTTTGTTATAACAATTTTAGTCACTATTCATAACATAACAAGTTATGTAACAGCTTATGAACCTGAACACCCGATTTCTTCAGTTTCTCAAATTTTTTTATCCTCTGGATGAATGTATTGTTTCTCCAGCTTCTTTCTAACTGAATATATCACGTAGCCCTGGAAAACCCGAAAAAGAAATAATAAGTCAATAACTTAAACTACTATTCTAAATCGTGAAATATCAAGGTCATGATTTCTTGTCCAAGTCTTGAAATCTCAATGGTATTTGACAATGAAAAAGATAATTTAATTTTTAATTTGTTAGGTTAATCTAATGGGATAATACCCACTAAAATACCTGAACTTTGATCGGATTTTCAGTTGAGCATATTGAACTTTGCGGGGTCCTATTGTCCCCTAGACTTTTTTTTCGTATTTTAATGTCATATATCTGTCACTTAAACACGTGTAAATAATAGGTGGCGCGTGCGTGTAAAAATGAGATTTGCCGCGTGTATTACACGCGCCAGCGTCGAACCTGGGTATAGAGTTTTGGGGGGAATTAAATTCAATTTAAAAAGTCTAGGGGGTAATAGAACCCCCGCAAAATTCAGTATGCTCAACTGAAAATTTGGTCAAAGTTTAGATATTTTCGTGAGTATTATCCCTAATCTGATTGTTGAAAAAAATTAAGAAAAGGAATAAAAATGACCAAATAGAGAAGAAGATTTTGGGGGGCTGGGGAAAGGGGATTTTTATTTTTAAAAAAAATTATAATTACTATTTATTAATCAGTTTTTTACTTTTACTTTTTTTAAAAAAATATAATGATTTTATAATAATTATTGGATTTAATGTCAAGTATCACTTTTTAATTCATTTTTTTTGCCACTTGTTGGGTTCGAAATCGAGAGGGCGTCATGCAGAAGCTTAAAGTTTGCAAACCATGAGATGATAAATCACACGACAAGGAAAACAACACTAAAAATATTAAATTATTATGTATTTTGGCCAATCAGGCTACATGTTATAAAACCTAATATCGAAAAACATTGAACCTATTGGGAGAAATCTCCCCCTAAACAAAGACACTTTAATGACTACATTGTGGATGCTATTGTGTTATGGTATGAGAAGGGGGTCTATTTATAGATGTCCAAAATCTTTCCCCCAAGAAAAAGGTTAGCCAAATATGAAAAGAATTACATTTTTTCGTTCAGGAAAAGTAAAAGTAATTATGGTAGCCTTTATTTTCCTTTTAAGAAAAAATAAAACTTAAATATAGTAAGAAAATCAGGGTAAAAACCCTAACACCCCCCCCCCCCCTTCATTGTCTTCCTCACCCCTACCCCCAAGTTCGCCGTCAACCCTCCACCCTTGTTCATCATCAACCCAGTCCCGTTGTCATCACAACCTCTCCACCCCATCGTCTTCACACACGCCACCTCACCTCAGTCCTCGTCGTCTTCACATAATTTTTTGATAGTACAACAAGGTTAGCAAGATACGCAGCAGCACTTACAGTTTCGATCAATACCAATTGAGCATTAGTTTGAGAGTGGATATGTCAATTAGTGGAATGCATTGTGGATATGTCATTAGTGGAATGCATTGTCCTCTTGAACATGGTTATACAAATTAACTTAAATGCTTATCGATCCAGCTATACCTCTGTTATAACAATTTTAGTCGTTGTTCATATGTAACAACTTATGAACCTGAACACCCGATTTCTTCAGTTTCTCAATTTTTTTTCCTCTGGATGAATGTATTGTTTCCTCAGCTTCTTTCTAACTGAATATATCATGTAGCCCTGAAAACCCCAATAAAGAAATAATAAGTTAATAACTTGAACTACTATTCTAAATCTTGAAATCTTGAAATATCAAGGTTATGATTTCTTGTCCAAATCTTGAAATCTCAATGTTATTTGGCAATGAAAAAAGATAATTTAATTTTTAATTTATTGTGTTAATCTGATGTCGAAAAAAATTAAGAAAAGAAATAAAAATGACCAAATAGAGAAGAAGATTGGGGGTGGGGGGGCTAGGGAAAGGGGGTTTTATTTTTTAAAAAAATTATAATTACTATTTAATAATTAGTTTTAATAATTAGCTTTTTAATTTTATTTTTTAAAATAAATTATAATAATTTTTTAATAATTATTGGATTTAATGTCAAGTGTCACTTTTTAATTCGTCGTTTTTTCCACATCAGCGCGTGTGTGTTGCACACACTTTAGCTTTTAGTTGATTGGCAAAAAAAAAGGCTTGTTAGGATTAAATTTCGGATGGGTTAGGAGTATGATAGGTACAAGTCTCAGTTGAAAGGTCTAAGTGAATTTTTGGGACAACTTTAAGTATCTATCGATGACTTAAGCCTTATTTTTTTCTTTTCTCTTCCACTTCCTTCTTCTTTTCATCCTTGATTATAACATGCATATACTTATTTATTTACTAGTTTAATCTACGTGCGTTGCACGTGTTGGATTAAAAAGGACAAATAGGTTGTCTAATTAAGTGAGAGTCCTCCAAATTTTTAAAATTAGGTGGGAGGGATAATTTTTTTTTAATTTTTTTTTAAAGTTTTTCCGTTTGAACAATTTGTCCCAGTTGTTGAACAACTAGGCGTAGTTGTTCGACAACTTTGAGAAGTTGTTCAACAACTATCAAAGTTGTTCAACAACTGCGCAAGTTGTTCAACAACTAGGCGCAGTTGTTCGCAGTTGTCGAACAACTGCGCGTAGTTGTTGCATAACTAGGCGTAATTGTTTGACAACTGAGGGAAGTTGTTCGGACAACTAATGTAGTTGTCGAACAACTATCCCAATTGTTCAAGAGACTTAGTTTTTTTAAGGGACAAGTTTGTGGGACCCACTTATCCCCTTTTTTTAATTGGAAACTTGGAAGGCCCTTGTGGCTCATTTTTCTCATTCATGTATCCCCAATCACTTGTTAGTACAATTGGAATGATAACAATGCTTATAAGGCATCTTTTTAGCTTTACCCACATCTTGAAACTCCAACAAATAACACATTCATTTTTATCTTTTACAATTTCAACAATTGGCATTGAAACCTCTGTTGTAGGTGAAGTCCCAACAAGATTAGAAAGTGGAAGAAAATCCTACAGATTAGGGTTTTTAGTAACATTTAAAAATATACAATTAATTTCTTCCCATATATTTTAAGAATCCTTAATTTATTTTTATATATTTTAGGATTTTTTAATTTAATTAAATAATAAATTGAAAAAATAAGTGAAAAGATAAAAGTAACAACGACTCCTTAATTTTGTATTCCAACGTCCCAAGAACATAGATGATTGTATTGTGGAGAAAAGTTGAAACCCAAAATATCAAATAGTAAACAAAGCAATTAAAAAGAAGATCAGAAGTGAAATTTGCATGCATGATTGAAAATCTTCCCAATCAATATTAGTAAACCATTCAAGCTGCATGCAAACAAAAGGTTGAGTAAATTCACCAATTTACACGTATTACCAACAAAAATTATTGGTTCAAAAGTCAAATCTTAGAAATTTCGACAGTGCCTCTACTGTGTGATATTATCAAAGGTATTCACCTGCTCTATATGGATGAATTCTCATGGTTAACTTTAAGGATTTAACCCAAATAAAAATGACTAATAAGCTTTAGTATCATCTTTTCTATCTAACAACTAATTAGATTTATCTAAGGATACGTTATACTATGGAATCACTATTTAGAAATATCAAATAAAAATACATAACACATACATATTTAGAAATCACTATAAAATTTGTAACAGGATACCGAATACACACAATTATTTGCTAGTTATCTTTATTTTTCTTCAATGTATGACACATAACAAACAAAACTTATGATGCTAATATCAGAATGCGATATGAATCAGAATCAAAATAAGAAGAAAACTAAAATCATAAAAAGCTTATGTTTGTACCTAGAAGAAGCCGTGCATAAATAAATAGGTGAAAGGCAAACTTGATTTTATGACTATTTTTTCATAAAAGTTAAGCCGTGTATATGTAGGAGAAGCGAGACTTGGTTTTATGACTATTTTTTACATAAAAGTTATCCTTTCCTTAAAGATAATATAATTTATGAATATTTTTCCATAAAGTACCGCCTTTGAAGCATAATAAAGTACTGTGTGATCACTTTTTTCTCATAAAGTACTCCTTATACTAACATATAATATAATTTATGAATTTTTTTCCATAACAAGTTACTTCCTTTTTACCATAATAAATCGTATGATTTTTAAAATTAATTTCAAAACCTTAAATTAAGGAGAATTATAAATGACAATAATTAGATGGAAAAGCTTAAAAGACAATTTAGTCTATTGCAGAGACTTTTAATGAAGGGGAAAAAGTTCAAATCACTTTTTTAAGAATCTTCACACTTTTAATATATTGTAGATTTATTTATTGCTTGTTTACACGGGCAATTATCATGTATGTTATTTCCTTTCTTTTTTTAAATTTTTTTTTTTTATAGTTTTGATTTTCATTTGTTAAAATCAAATAGAGATAAAAAGATTAATATTGTTCTAAATTTTTTATTCTTTGTTTTGTCTTGATTTATGTTCTTTTGGTTACTCCCTATATCTATTTTTACTTGTTTATTTTTCTATTGAGATAAAAATTAAGAAGAGTAAATGATAGGGGTAATTTACCATATTATTCTTTGAACATAATAAATTTGATACCTTTGAAAATGCGTTAGATAATGATTCATATAAGTAAAATGAGTAAAAATAGATAAATTATCATTTATTTTATGAATTGAACAAGTATTATTGGACATCTTAAAATTAAAAAATGAATAAGTAAAAATAGACGGGGAATAATACTTTAGACTTCCATAACTTAAATTTTAATGATAAGTGCAACATCAATATAACAATTAAATTTTATATTACAAATAAAAAAATAAAAGATCTGTATCATGAAATTTATATATATTACTTAATTTCTTAAAAAGATTTATCAATTTTTAATTTAGTTTTTCATAAATATCTCTATCTACAAATATACTATTTTTGCATTTTACTATTTTCATGGATAATCTTTAGTTTAGGGGCACAACGATTAACCAGAAAGAAAGATTCAACTAAGTTCTTGGTCAATTTTTTTTTATAGGAATATATATATATAAAGCTAGAAAAGTATAAGTGAGACACAAAGATGATTTTCTTTGTTTCTTTTACGTGTCTCCATGACTTGGCTCATCCCTTTAAAAAAATAATTAAAGAAGTATAATATAATTAAATTAACTTTATTGATGATGTTTTGAAACACTAAATTTGACTACTACTTCCTCCGCCCAATGATGTCATTATACTAATATATCTGTATATTTTTTTATACTTTCGTGTAGTTGTGGCTGTGGGTGGTAATGGGTGGATAGGGTCATGTCCGAGGGGGTTGGGGCGTGGGGCCGTGGTGGGGGCGGGGGATGAGGAGAGGGCGGGAGTGGGAGGGAGGCCAAGGTTTGGCCGCGGGGGGGGCAGTGGAGGGCGGGACGGTAGGCTGAGGGTTGGGTCTTGGAATATAGGGACCCTTCAGGGTAAGTCCATAGAGCTCGTGAAGATTCTTAGGAAGAGGAGGATCAACATTGCGTGTGTCCAAGAGATCAAGTGGGTAGGGTCTAAGGCTAGGGATGTGGATGGTTACAAGCTGTGGTACTCTGGGAGCGACAGGCGTAGGAATGGAGTTGGCATCTTAGTAGATGAAGAGTTTAGAGGTCAGGTAGTGGAGGTGAAGAGGCTCAACGATAGGTTGATGACTATTAAGTTGGTCATTCGGGGGTTTACCCTGAACGTGTGTAGTGCTTATGCGCCGCAAGTGGGATCGGAGGGGGAGGAGAAAACGCGGTTTTGAGAGGCTTTGGAGGAGGTGGTGAGAGGCGTGCCTAGTTCGGAGAAGATTGTTGTAGCAGGGGATTTCAACGGGTACATCGGGGCGCTACCGGGAGGCTTTGGGGATGTGCATGGTGGTTTTGGTTTTGGGGAGAGAAATAAAGAGGGGGCGACCCTATTGGAGTTTGCGAGGGCCTTTGGGCTGGTGGTGGTGAACTCGGGCTTCCCGAAGAAGGACGAGCACCTGATCACCTTTCGAAGCGCGGTAGTCAGGACTCAGATTGACTTTTTGTAGCTTAGGAAAGGGGATAGGGCGTTGTGTAAGGACTGTAAAGTCATCCCGAGTGAAAATCTTTCGACCCAGCATAGGCTCTTGGTTATGGATTTGGGTATAAAGAAGAATAGAAAGAGGAGGAGTAAGGAGGGTAGACCGAGAATTAAGTGGGGCGGCCTGACGCCAGTGAATGTGTGGGAGATAGAGGAGAGGTTGGCGGGAATGGAGGTGTGGGAGTGTATGGGGGACGTGGATAGTATGTGGGACAGGGCGGCAAGGTGCATCAGGGAGAATGCAAGTGAGGTGTTGGGTGTTTCTAGGGGCCGGGCCGGGCACTATCGGGGGGATTGGTGGTGGAATGAAGAGGTGGAGAAGAAAGTGGGGACCAAGAAAGGGGCGTATGCTAAGTTGGTGGAAAGTAAGGACGAAGAGGAGAAGCGGGTGTACAGGAAAGAGTACAAGCTAGCGAGGAAGGACGCGAAGTCAGCAGTCACGGCTGCTAAGACGGCCGCGTTTGAGAGCTTGTATGCAGGGTTACAAGGGAAAGGAGGGGAGAAAAAGTTGTTTAGACTCGCTAAGGCTAGGGAGAGGAAGGGTCGTGACCTCGATCAGGTGAGGTGCATTAAGGGGGAGGACGGTAGAGTGTTGGTGGAGGACGGCCACATCAAGAAGAGATGGCAGTCGTATTTTCATGGGCTCTTGAATGACGAAGGGGATAGAGCTATTGTGTTAGGGGAACTGGAGCACTCAGAGGAGTGTCAGAATTTTAGCTATTGTAAACGTTTTAAGGTAGAAGAGGTTAGACAGGCTGTCCGCAGGATGCGAAGGGGTAGGGCGACGGGGCCGAATGAGATACCGGTGGAGTTTTGGAAGTTCGTTGGAGAGGCTGGTGTAAGGTGGTTGACTGGATTGTTTAATGAAATTTTCAGGACGGCAAAGATGCCCGAGGCGTGGAGGTGGAGTACCATGATCCCTCTCTATAAGAATAAGGGGGACATTCAGAGTTGCGATAACTATAGGGGGATTAAGTTATTGAGCCACTCGATGAAGATCTGGGAGAGAGTGGTCGAGGTGAGGCTGAGACGGATAGTGTCTATTTCGGAGAACCAGTTCGGATTTATGCCCGGCCGCTCGACGACGGAGGCAAGCCACCTGGTACGGAGGTTGGTGGAGCAGTATAGGGAGAGGAAGAAGGATCTGCACATGGTGTTTATCGACCTGGAGAAGGCTTACGACAAAGTCCCCAGGGAGGTGCTTTGGAGATGCTTGGAGGTGAGTGGGGTACCGCTGGCATATATCAGAGTAATTAAGGATATGTATGATGGAGCAAAAACCCAGGTGAGGACGGCGGGAGGAGACTCGGAGCATTTCACTGTCCTGACAGGATTGCATCAGGGATCTACTCTTAGTCCCTTTTTGTTTGCGTTGGTGATGGATGTGTTGACGCGGCGTATTCAAGGGGAGGTGCCGTGTTGTATGCTTTTTGCAGACGATGTAGTTCTGATAGATGAGACTCGAGGGGGTGTGAATGACAAATTAGAGGTGTGGAGGCGAACTCTTGAGTCTAAAGGGTTCAGGGTGAGAAGAAGCAAGACAGAGTATGTGGAATGTAAGTTTATTGACGTGAGGCGGGAGAATGAGGTAGTAGTGAAGCTGGAAGCTCAGGAGGTATGTAAGAGGGACAAGTTCAAGTATCTTGAGTCCGTGATCCAGAGTAACGGTGAGATTGACGAGGATGTCTCGCACCGTATTGGGGCGGGATGGATGAAGTGGAAACTCGCGTCGGGGGTGCTGTGTGATAAGAAGGTGCCGCCCAAGCTTAAAGGCAAATTCTACAGGGTGGTAGTCCGTCCGGCCTTGTTGTATGGAGCGGAGAGTTGGCCAGTTAAGAACTTCCACATCCAAAAAATGAAGGTGGCAGAAATGCGGATGTTGCGCTGGATGTGTGGACTGACTAGAGGGGATAGAGTTCGGAATGAGACTATCCGGGAGAAGGTTGGTGTGACTTCAGTGGAGTGCAAGATGCGGGAAGCACGATTGAGATGGTTCGGACACGTGAAGAGGAGGGGCATGGATGCCCCGGTCCGTAGGTGTGAGAGGCTAGCATTGGATGGTTTTAGGCGGGGTAGGGGTAGGCCGAAGAAGTACTGGGGTGAGGTGGTTAGGCGGGGTAGGAGTAGGCCGAAGAAGTACTGGGGTGAGGTGGTTAGGCGGGACATGGAACAGTTACAGCTCACCGAGGACATGACCCTAGATAGGAAGGTCTGGAGGACGCGAATTACGGCAGAGGATTAGGGCCAGTTCGGGTCGCTAGTGTAGGGAATTACTTGGTGGGGGTTTTATTCTTGTCATGATTCCGTGTTCCGTGTTCCATGTTGTATTACGAATCTGTGTGTTTTCCCCTGCTTTATATTACTTATGAGTGTCGTATTTATGTTATGTAATCTGCTTCTGTGTTGCACTATGTGTTTGTGTGGTATCTCGTGCCTTGAGCCGGGGGTCTATCGGAAACAGCCTTTCTACTTCATCAGAGGTAGAGGTATGGACTGCGTACATCTTACCCCCCCAGACCCCACTAGGTGGGAATACACTGGGTTTGTTGTTGTTGTTGTTGTAATAAAATAATTATATTCAAAAGGTGATATATAACATTATCTCTATTATTTATTGTTTCTTAACATGTATGATAAGTTAATAGTGAACTAGTATTATTAGACGGGGGAGTACTATTTGATGCACTTAATTAATGTTAATAATAATATAAAGAAAAATAATAAATATTCTTAATTTACGAAAATAGATAAGTAAACTGAAATATTTAATGCAGTGACTAAGTAAATTAAACGAAAAAAATATAAAACAAAGAAGTATTATTAAGAATAAAGAAAGTGAAGCGGTAGAATACTGAAATACAAAAATGCGACAAAAGAAAATATGAGGAAATGAGGAGCGAAGAACATTGAATGAAAAAATGGGACCTAGAAAACACTTGTCAAAAAGTAAAGGTGTCTCTCACACAACTAATGTTAATTTTGTCTCAATCAAATTAAAAATTTTCATAGCTAGTTAAGTTTTAGTTTATTTTTTGGTTTTTTATTTGGTGTTTGGTGTCCGCATTGAAGCCCCGACTAATCCAGATCGCGCATTGCAGGGTCCATTAAGGTGGCACCTCTCCCAATAGAGTTTTCTCTATATCCACCTTGATTTTTTGTTAAAAGTGGAGCAGCCTCATCCAGTGCACCACAACTCATGTTGGTTAGTTAAAATCTATTGTAATTGTTGTACAAGTAGGTAGTCAATCATTGATGGTGTTTTTACTTTCGTACATTAGTTTTGTCATACTAGTAGTTTCTTTGTTTTTTCATTTCTATTATTATCATCTCTGTTTCTTTTATTTTGGTTATTGAATGCTATCTAATTTTTATTTTGCCAAATATATATACAGTCCCTTAAATCAGTTCGAAAATTTCAGTTAGACACTTAAAATAAGCCTTATTTCAATTGAACACAATAAGGAGTTACCAATGCATGAAAATCTATGGTATTAGTAATGCAGTGTATTCCAAATTTTCAATACATGTATTAATATGATTAAAGTCACAATTGTCCTTCAAAATCTTGTCCACATTCTTTCTACGATATTTATAGATAGTATTTTTGTAAAAAGATGTTTATTTTCAAAAATTATGTAATTCATATTACTTTTAGGAGTCGTTTGGTTGAAAAACAATTTATTCCGGCATAACTAATGTCAGAATTAGCTATTTCGGGATTAGTTATCCCACTCTCTTGCTTTGGTGTGGTAGTTGAAGTATCTTGCTTTTTGGTTTTATTGAATTAATTCATGTCTATTGTATCTTGTTCTATTACTATTCCTTATATCTTATCTTAGATTGTTTTATTTTGAGCCGGAGATCTATCAGAAACAGCCTTTTTATCTCACTTTTGAGGTAATGGTATGAACTGCATACACTTACCCTCCCCAGCCACCACCTGGTGGAAATATACTGGGTATGTTGTTGTTGTTGTTGTTGTTGTAATTATCCCACCCTCAAGGAGTGATAAGAAAAACACTACAATTTCGGAATGAGTTATCCCACACATTTTGTCCTAACCAAACATGGGATAACCGCCTCTTCTAAATCGATCTCGGGATTAATTATCTTTATCCCTCCTACCAAACGACTCCTTAATACACCAAATGCTGGTGTTATATACCACAAATTACAACAATTATTACAGTTGAAAATAAAATGAACAAAAGTGAAGAAAATAAAATAATCTTCTTCTTGTTTGAGGCACGGATAGCTCACTTTCTTTAAGGAGATTCAAGTCCACTGCGGCATAATCTACACCGATCCAGCAGCATATCTCGTGACTTGTCCCCTCCATGATACAACAGTCCATCAACGATGTACAACTCACACAACTCCGGATTAGTTGAAGAGTCCAAAGCTCCACCATAAGAACACCTTCCTTCAACATATATTTACTCTCTTTGTAGAGTGAATATAGATAAAGACTTAGAATGTTTTCTTTGTCTCAATTCTTTCTTTCACTAATATAATAACTCTCTTTTGTATAGTGAATATAGTTGTAGACTTAGAATATTTTCTTTGTCTCAACTCTCTCTTTCACTAATATATTTATCCTTTTTTGATATAGTAAATATAGTTGAAGACTTAGAAATTTTTCCATCTCAACTCTCTCTTTCACTTCACATCTTTTTCTACTACTCATCAAAGGAAGAAACATAACTATTTATAGTTGTGTAATTCTTTCATGTAATGAATATCATGAATGAGGGATAGTAATGTAGGTAGATGAATTGTCTTGATGTTACATAAGTTACATGAAAGTAAGGGTCATGGAGTTACAAGAACTAATGACCTTGAGAGTGACAAGAACCAATGGTCATACGAGTTACATGAACTTATGGTCATCTTTATCACAATTCATACCCACTAACACAAAAATATAATGTGGTGAGTTACAAGAATAATGACACCACTTTCTTCACTTTATGTCTACTGATTGTCATGCACTTTAATATTTTTATTTTAATAATAAAATGCACCAATACCAAACCAAATACTGCATAAGAAAAATACAAGCATAACTAATGCAAGTATCACTAATAAAAATATTAGTAATCCACAATATTTTGCAGTATTATTATACATCCTATCATACGACCCCTTAGGTTTGTCGCAGGAGTTTCTTTGTTTTTCCATTTCTGCTATCACCTGTGTTTCGTATGTTTTGGTTATGGAATGTTATCCAATTCTTTTATTTCGCTAAATGTGTATATATACAGTCCCTTAAACTAGTTCGAAAATTTTAGTTAGACACTTAAATTTAGTTTTGTTTCAATTGAACAGAATAATATTTATAATTTTATTTTTATCTGACACTAACAAATAAAATCTAATCAAATTTCCAATATGAATTTCAAGGTGAAATGTCTAAACCCCTTTTAGAATTTGGTTTTCTTCTTCTTCTTTCCTTCCAGTACATATTGATCTTGTTTGAAGTAATCACTGACTGTTGATTTGTTGACCATGAAAATGATCTTTTTTCTTTTTGAGATTATTTTTCATTTTCAATTCTAGATTTTGTGTTATATTATAGTAGTATTGTTCAATTGGTTTTGCAGATCTGACATATTAATGCACTACCTAAAAGAGTCCTATTGGTTATTACTTTGCAACCAATCTTCAATCAGATCAGTGTCTCCATTATTTTAAATTTGCAACCAAGGCTGGCTCTATCTACTATGAATTGAAGATTGTATATTGCATAATTATGTATAATAATGTATATAATAATGTAAAAGTGTGTATAAGCACCTTTGATATACATTATAATGCATGTTGATACAAGTTTATACATGTATATATGGTAAGCATATAAAATGATATAAAGTTGTATAAAATTGTATATCGTGTAAAAATGAACTATGGGGGTGTAATTAATTTTTATGGGCTATGAAAATGTAATTTTCATTAGACTGTATATTTGAAAACATTTCAAAATAAAACGCATATAGTTAGATGTGAAAAATAATATGCCACTTATTAAAAATAATAATATATGGAATGAATTTCAAGTACGGAAATTTTTCAAGAAAAGAGATGAAAACGTGGCATAGATTTTTCCAATATGTAACATATTATCTTTTCACGTCAGATGATTAATTAACCGTATTTTATTTGTGGAATGAGTTTTCAGTTTGTTGTGTATGATATGAACGAAATTGTATATATTATTCTTGTTTAATTTGAACAAAATTAAGTTTAAATGTCTAACTGAAATTTTGGGCAAGTTTAAGAAACCGTAAATGTGTTGGGCTTTTCATTTTGTTGCCATGGCTCCTTCATTCTTTTTCCAAACTACTATCAAATGCTTTTCGTCAAATTGATGGTTCATCTAAAGATTCTTTTTATCTTCATAAAATAGCGACTAGAAAGGTAGAGATAACACATGCACATTATCGTTGCAAATCTCATCTATGACATTACCTTGAATATGTTACAGTTATTCTTGAGCTTAAATTTATTATCTTTTGAGATGAAGTTAAATTGTGAATAATTTTTCAAGAAAATATGATTCATAATCAGTATTTAAATTTATCTTGAACTCTGTAAATGATTCGACGTAATATATCAACTAGGCTACGAAACTTCCAGGAAACTGGATTATGATCTTCAATTCACTCAATCAAGAATTATTTTGATGTCCTTTCAAGCGTGCCACAACCATATGTCAACCTTCATATAAATAAAATTGACAAATACAAAACAATAATGAATCTTATTATATGATTTTTGTAGGATTGATTTTCATTACGTTCTTGTTCGTTACACATTATATTATCTCTGCGCCTGAAAAATATACGATCCACCAATCTTTATTGGTATGTTCTTTGGGAAAATTACGTGACACAATGAAGTAGGTTCTATATTTGATAGTCTAAAAATACATAATAATAATGTAATATAGCGATAGTCCGGAGTTTTATAGCGGATATTGTTAGACATGGATATTTTATGTGTACAAATACACTTATTAAGCACGTAAATATAATATATTATATTATTATTGCATGCGTGGATACTGTGCCGGCTCAACCCCTCTAGAAAAAAGGCAACCGCCTATGGCTCCCAAATTTGAGGGGCCTCATTTTTTTAATAATAATAGATGGTAGTTTTTAATAAAAAATTATTAAATATTATTTGAACAAAAAATAAACTTCTTATATAGAAGTAAAAAATTATACAAGAATTTTGATGTATTTAAAGTATGTCTCAAAAAAGATTAAATGCATTAGTTATATTAAAAAAAATATTAGAAGAAATCGACTATAACATTTATAACTTTGCATTTAAAATATAGACTTTATAAAAAAAAAATTCTTGAAAATTTAAGGCCTTCATTTGATTTTTGCCTTAGGCCATCAATTTGCTTGAGCTGGCCCTGCGTGAATATAATGTATTCTGTTATAGAAATAATGTATATGCGCGAATACAATAAATTTTACTATTATTATGCGCACAAACACAACATATTTTGATACATTTTAAAACCAAATACTGCTAAATTTCAATAAACAAAGTTCGAAACTAAGACTTTCTATTATTTGGACCCAGCTCCCTTTAACTTCCCACTAAATAAATACTGTACCTGCAAAATTGGCACATTCCAACTGATTAACTATAATGTTTATAATAATAACACGAGTCCACAAAAATAATCAAACTATTGTTATCCTCCACCCCTGGTCTTTCTTTATTTATTGGCTCACAATTTAGACTGAAAAGTAAACGAAGTAGCTAGGAATATTTTTTAATAGTGGTGGATAAAAGAAATAAATAATTCAATTTATAATATAACTCTATGACAATTGTTGGGTTCAATTAGTGTAAATGAAAAATGGAGGAAAAGTTTGGGAGCGAAAATGTACTCATTAAGGAAAGTATATTTTTTCCACGTTAGTGGGAGAAACCAACTTTAGTGTGTTTTTATTGAGTAACACTTCTTCAAGTGGATAGTGAGGCAAGAACCAAGAAGTGTCTTGTGATACCAAATAATTGACGCCAAGGTTCACAGCAAGGTGAAATCGTCAACTTGAGGTGGTGGAAAATATTTTCTCCGTGATTGTCCATGTAGCAACGCAAAAGGGTTTTTCCAAAATGCACCTCGAAAAAAGATGCAACTCTTCGAGTAAAAGACATACTATTTCGAGAAAAGGGATGACTATTCGGATGGTTGTGACTGTTCGAAAAAGACATATTGTTTCGAATGGATTGACATGACTATTCCAAAATGATACACCTTTCCGATGAATCATTGCCACCTTTCCGAAGGGGCACTTCATGACTATTTAAACCTGCATTTTCTTCTACAGGTTTGGTACGAAATTTCTGCTTAAGAAACACACTTCTTTTGTTTCTAAAAACTCCGTGTGATCTTCTCCCGTTGAGTGAGTTTGAAGAAAATCAGAACATAGCTATAATAATACTTGCAATACTTTTATTTTAACTTAGCTATAGCTATTCAACAATGCAGCAGTGTACTATTATATTTGTTGGGAAAGGCAAGGGCACAATCAAAATGTCCGACAGGGTAGCAGCGGAAGAATACCCAAATCTAAACTTTTTCTTTCAATTTGAACCAAGAGAAGACAAGAAAACAATGATAATAGGCACCAAATAAATCCATCAAACGAATAAGATAAAGACAAAATAAACCAATCACAGAGAACATCAAATTTACGTGAAAAACCCTTCAATGTGAAGAGTGAAACACCACGAGATCAAAACCTTCACTATAATCACCAAGAGTTACAATATTGTTCTCCAAAATGACCACCAACCAAGTACCAAACAACGAGCAACAACACAATAAAATAGCACCAAAACAATAGAACAAAAAGGAGCACAAACACCAAAATACAGCTGTTGTTCGGGAATGAAATATAAGAGCTACAGGCCACCAAATCTAACCTCGTCGATTTCTAATCAAATATTGAAATGAGAGGAACAAGCCGTCCAAAAATTAGCTCAATCGAACAAGAAACGAAGCAGAAGCTGCAATTTGAAGTTGACAGCTGTGGCTGAAATTTGGGCAAAAATCTGCACTCTTCTCTCTTTTTGTGGCTACTAAAACTCTCTTTTGTGATCGTGAAATAAGACATAAAAAGATTTATATATATGTCCCACAGTAATGGACCTATGGGCAAAAGTGGATTGGTCCAAATTGGACTATATTTATCCACATAGGAAAACAAAGACCCAATAACCCAACAATTCTCCCCCTCCCGACTATGTGGTGAAGACCGCCATCCCGGTGATTATGCAACAATCTTCAAACTTTCCTCTTGGCAAAGCTATAGTCATCATGTCGGAACCATTATCATCCGTATGAATCTTCTCAAGTTCAAGCAAATTAGAATCCAACACAAACCAAATCTAATGGTATCTCACATCAATGTGTTTAGACCGACTATGAAATGTAGAATTTCTGCCAAGATGTATGGCACTTTGAATGTCACAATAAAGCGCATACCTCTCTTTAGTAACACCAATTTCCCCCAAAAATCTCTTCATTTAAAGCAATTCTTTACAAACTTCAACGGCAGTAATAAGCTCAGCTTCTGTTGTAGATAGAGCAACACATTTTTGCAACCTAGATTGCCAAGACACAAACCCTTGCAAAAGTAACCAAATACCCTGAAGTAGACTTGTGAGTATCAACATCACCAGCCATGTCTGAATCAGTATAACCACAATGAATTTACTTCTCTGTACCCAAACACAAACTCCGGCTAGAAGTGCCACAAAGATATCTCGCAATCCACTTCACAACATTCCAATGTTCTCTTCTCAGATTAGAAATAAAATGGCTAACAATACCAACAACATGAGCAATATACAGTCTTGTGCAAACCATTGCATACATCAAACTACCAATGGCTGAAACATAAGGAACTTTCTTCATATCTTCTTTCTCATCATCACTAGAAGGACAATGCTTCGTGCTCAATTTGAAGTGCATAGCTAAAGGTGTATTGACAACCTTAGCATTATTCATGTTGAACCTTTGAAGTACTTTCTGAATGTACTTCTCTTGTGATAACGACAACTTCTTGGCCTTTCTATCACGGACAATCTGCATGTTAAGAATCTGTCTTACTGGTCCTAAGTCTCTTACAGAAAAAAACTTACTCAACTCTTGCTTCAATTTTTGAATCCTGCAAGCATTATGACCAACAACAAGCATGTCATCAACATAAAGCAACATAAAAATAAAGTCACCATCAGAGAAATTTTGCACAAAAACACAATGGTCTGAAGTAGTCTTCTTGAAGCCCTACTGACTTATAAAGGAACCAAACTTTCTGTACCACTGCCTAGGATCTTGTTTCAAACCATACAGACTCTTCTTCAATTTGCAAACATATTTCTCTTTTTTCTTGACTTCAAAATCTTCGTGTTGCTCCATATAAATTTTTTCATCTAAGTCACCATGGAGAAAAGCAGTTTTAACATCCATTTGCTCAACCTCTAAATCTAGACTTGCAGCTAAGCCTAGAACCACACGAATGGAAGACATCTTCACAACTGGAGAGAATATCTCATCAAAATTAACTCTTTTTTTCTGGTTAAATTCCTTCACAACTAATCTAGTCTTGTACCGTGGAATTGGGTTACCATCTTCATGGTTCACCCGAAAAATCCACCTATATTTTAAAGCTTTTCTGTATTCAGGCAATTTCACCAAATCAAAGGTGTGATAATCATGCAAAGATTTAATTTTATCTTTCATAGCATCAAACCACTTTTTTTTTACTTTTCATGGCCTCATCAAGACTCTCAGGTTCTCTCCCGTCAGTCAAGAGTACATACTCGCTGGGAGAATAACGAGATAAAGGAATTCTCTCTCTGTAGATCGTCTGAGATAACTCTGTAGAGCATCAACAACTAGTTGATGATCAACCATATCAGCTTGCATTGAAGCATCAACAACATTTTGATGGTTATTCTGAACATGATTATCATCTTCATTATCAACTTGATTTTCATCATCATGAAGATTTTCTTCAAGAGCAGTAGTCAAAGAAACTGGATCAATCTCAACTAGACTCTCACTACTTTGAGAATCAACCTTCTCAGGTTTGTCAAAATCTTCAATTATTTGATCTTCAAAGAACACAACATCACGGCTTCTAACAAGTTTCTTCTCAACTGGATCATAGAAGCGATAGCCAAATTCATCTTGACCATAACCAATGAAGATACATTGTCTAGCTTTAACATCCAACTTTGAACTTTCATTCTTAGGAACATGCCCAAAGGCTTTACACCCAAAAACTCTAAGATGATCATAAGAAATATTTTTACGAGACTAAACTCTGTCAGGGACAGCACCATCCAAGGCAACAGTAGGAGATAAATTGATAACATAAGCAGCCGTATTAAGTGCTTCTGCCCAATAGGAATCTGGTAGCTTAGCATCTGAAAGTATACATCCAACCCTCTCAAGTAGAGTTTTGTTCATCCTCTTTGCTAAACTATTCAACTGAGGGGTTTTCTGATACCGAATACCCTACTCTTTGCAATATCTATCAAAAGGATCAATATACTCACCACCATTATCTGAGCGAATGCATTTCAATTTCTTCCTTGTTTGTCTTTCAACTAAGACCTGAAAACCCATGAACACATCAAGTACTTGATCCTTGGATTTCAAAGAAAATACCCATAGTTTGAGAGAATGATCATCAATAAAAGTCACAAAGTAAAGTACACCACCATGAGACCTTACTTTAAAAGGACCACACAAATCAGAATGAACCAACTCCAGCAAATCAAGCTTTCTTGAAGGCGGATGACTTTGAAAAGGAACTATTTTCCATTTATCGGCTAAGCAATGAATACACTTCTTTAACTTTGTTTGTTTCACTCAAAAAAGTAATTTTTTCTTATCCAAACTATCAATCCCCTTCTCACTTATATGACTCAACCTTCTATGCCACAACTCTGATAAAGTATCATTCTCCACCAAATTTATCAAGCCTTTAGAAGTAGAGCGCTGCAATATGTACAATTTAGACAACTTGTCACCTCAAGCCTTAATTATCGAACCTCTAGTAAGCTTCCACTGGCCAGCACCAAGGGTGTTAACATAACCCTCATCATCAAGGTTCCCTACAAAAATCAAATTCAGGCGAACATCTGGAGCATGCTTGACATTATTGAGAACTAGTTTGGAATCATTGTTACTTTCCAAACAAACAGTGACAATGCTAAGTACTTTAACTTCATCATTATTGCCCATTTTCAACATCCCAAAATTACCTGAAGTATAAGAAGAAAATAATTCTTTCTTTGGCATAACATGAGAAGTAGCATCAGAATCCACAAACCAGTCAGACTCATCACGAACAAGATCAATGACATTCTCACCACAAGCAACAAGAAGGTCATAATTAGTAACAATTGCAACACGATTTTCATTATCGCCTTCGTTCTTTTGTTGTCTCGTATCTCTCTTATGCTTGTAGCAATATTTCATGATATGCTCCTTTTTATTGTAATAGTCACATGTAACATTCTTGAATTTGAACCTCCACTTGCTTTTACTTTTATCTCTATCATTCGAACCTCTGAACTTGTTTCTCTCCCTTTCTTCAGAAACCAAAACATCAAAGTGTGAGGATGAAGAAGATGAGGCCCGGGATCTTCTTCTCACCTCTTTATTCAAGACACAACTCTTAACATATTACATAGTTACAACACCACCGGGAGCAGAATTTGTCAAAGAAACTCGAAGAGTTTCCCAAAAGTCAAGCAGAGTATTAAGAAGCCAAAGTCCCTGAATTTCTTCATCAAACTTTATACCCATTTCGGACAGTTGGTTAAGGACACCTTGAAAATTATTAATATGATCAGAAATAGAACTGCTCTCTTTATACCTGATATTCATCAATTGTTTAAGCAGGAACAACTTGTTATTGCCAGTCTTCGAAGAATAAAGTGACTCGAGCTTGTCCCACAAACTTCTAGCATGTGTCTCATTCACAATATGATTTCTAACATTCTCTTCGACCCATTGTCTGATATATCCACAAACCTGTAAGTGCTCAAATTCTCAATCCTCATCTGTCATGGATTAAGGTTTAGTAGACGCAAACACAAGTAAATGCATTTTCTTAACAAATAGAAGATCTTTCATCTTGCCTTTCCAAGTATGATAATTACTACTATTCAAACATACCATCTTGCTCATATTTGCCTACATCGTTCAAATCAACAATCAATAATAACCAAATCTCTGATACCACTTTGTTGGGATCAATAAGGGCACAATCAAAATACCCGACAGGATAGCAGCGGAGGAATACCTAAATCTAAACTATCCCTTTCAATTTGAACCCAAAGGAGACAAGCAAATCCAAGCAAACAATGATAATAGGCAACAAATAAATCCATCAAACGAATAAGACAAAACAAAATAAACCAATCACAGAGAACACCAAATTCACGTGGAAAACCCTTCAATGTGAAGAGTGAAAAATCACGGAACCAAAACCTCCACTATAATCACTAAGAGTTACAATATTGTTCTCCAAAATGACCACCAAAAAAGTGTCAAACAACGAGCAACAACACAATAAAATAGCACCAAAACAAGAGAACAAAAAGGAGCACAAACACCAAAATGCAGTTGTTGTTCGGGAATGAAAACCAGGAGCTACAAGCCACCAAATCCAACCTCGTCAGTTTCTAATCAAAGTTTGAGATGAGAGGAACAAGCAGTTCAAAAATCAGCTCAATCGGACAAGAAACGAAGTGGGAATCATAATTTGAAGTTGACGGTTGTGGCTGAAAATTTGGGCGAAAATCTACGCTCTTCTCTCTTTTTATGGCTGCTAAAACTCTCTTTTGTGATTGTAAAATAAGACCTAAAAAGATCTCTCTATATATATATGCGCCCCATAGTAATGGGCCTATGGGCAAAAATGAGTTGGTCCAAATTGAATTTTATTTATCTACATAGAAAAAGACAAAGACCCAATAACCCAACGATATTATTTAATTCCTAGCATATTCTTTCGCCTAATGGTAGCACAGCATTAATCAAGTTAATTATTCAGACAACTCAATTAACTCGACAAAGTTCCTCTCTTTTATGTTCACAAATCTACTGCACTAGCAGTTTCCAGCAGACAAAAGGAGTGTTCAGTTAAAATATTTGCAACTATAACAACAACTAGCTTGGAGGTATATGTTGCTAGGAATCAGCTCCTCTCGTGTCGGATCATCTAAAAGTATAGTAGTACTATTTTTAAAAAATTCGACACTCACATGTTGATATTTTTAAAGAGTCTGAACAACATAGGTACAATTTCAGAATTCACAAATCCTATATTAAAAGTTATTTTTTTTCAATAACCATGTCGTTCGGATATTTTCAACGCACTTCAACTAAACTCATAGAACACATCTCCATTCCATTAATAACATGTACCAAATAACTTTCGCCAAAACTAAAATAGAGAAAAAGAATCGCCTAATATTTTTTGACCTACTATAATTTTATCTTGCTATTGGCTTTGCATGGGAAAGTTATTTCTAGTAATTCAATAAAATTCCAAGTATTTTTAAGGTATTTAATTATTGTCGGTGTGATATGTTTGGTGAGAGTATGGAGCGTAGTATATATCGTAGTTGCTTTCATTTTTAATGGTTGTACTAGTTTTATCGTTAGCACCTGTTTCTTGTGCTTTGGATATGTTATATGGTACTACTATTTTTCATTTTATTCGTCATGTTTTCTTTTATTTTCATATTATTATTTTTACAAATAGATTTAAAGTCCTTTACTCACATCTAGGTTGTATCAAATACGATCGCTCTATTTTTACATGATAGCGAGATAGAATTAAAATGTGTATATTCTATTTTAAAAAAAAAAAATTCACTTGTGAGGTTAAATTATTATTGTTGTTGTTGTTTAGAATGAATATAGACCTTAATTTATTATGTCATGTAATTTGATCAAAACATACCAACAAAAATTGGTGGACCGAATTTTCTTTAATAATTTTTACCAAAAATTACACAAATACATAATTTATGTTTTTAATATTAAAAAAATTTCTAACTCCCTAAACATATTACAAAAATCCCATATATACACAAAATGTTATGTATATGTCGATTATGTTATGTATATTAATAGGGATAGAGAGTAAAGTAATTAAAAAATAAGAGAAAGTATAATTACTTTTAAAAAGTTGATATTTATATTATTTATACTAATTTTAATATGTACAGATAACATGTGACGAACCACAATTTAACGAAAAGTAAAGTGGAAGAAAAAGAATTTGTAAATCTATGTTTGAAGTTTCAAATTAATATGCCACACACTCAAGGCATGAGGTGTAGGCCAAAATCAAAAACACAAAAAACCATATAATAAGATTCATTATTATTGTGTAATTGTCAATTTTATTTTTATTTATGATGAAAAGGTTGACTTATGGTTGTGGAAGGCATGAAAGGACATCAAAATAATTTTCAATTGAGTGAATAGATCATAATCCAGTTTCCTAGAAGCTTCGTAGTTCTAAGTAAAATAATTAATAATATGATTAGTTTATTATAGTGTTTCTATTAAATGATATTTATATTTTAATTTAAAGAAAAAGTAATCAAATTAAAAAATTTGGAACAGATAATTTGAGACAAAGGGACTAATAATTTAGTATTACTAGTTAATAATATAATCTAGATTAGGCACATATATTCCATCTGATTAGCTATAATATTTTATAATAATAACACCAGTCCATAAAAATAATCAAACAACATATTGATACCTCAACCCCCTGGTCCAAGATTGAACTTCAAACATACCGACTTTATTTATTTATTTGCTCACCATTTAGACTGGAAACCAAGTAGCTTGGAATATTTACTTTTGTTTGAATAAAGTGATGTATATAAGTAATCCACCCATGGTAAAAAAAAAATTGAATAATTCAACTTAACATAACTCTATCAGGGAAACTCTATCAGGGGCGGGCCTAGGTGTAAACATTTGGTGCTTTGGCATCCATTAAACCCCACACGGATTAGGTATAATTATATAAGTAATGCTTAAAAATTAATATACGATTGGATAAAAGCACCCTTTGAATCAAGAAGAAAACCGAGTGCTTTGATTTTCAAGCGGAATTTTAAAGCTTTAGGTGTCAATATATGTGTTCAAACCTCCTCGAGCATCCATGATTCCTAAATCCTGGATCCACGCCACTGAACTTATTAATAGTTACATGTTATCGTCTAGGTACAGTAATTAAGTAAAGCTGAAGTAATTATAAGCAGAATTATTTCCAAGAAAGATTTAATCAATCTTTGGACACCTTTCCAAGGATTATTGATGATGGGGCAAGCTTGGATACCTCACCAATTGGCAAGAAAGTACCTTGAAATTTCAACTTTATTGTATATTTGTCCACTTATAACGTAGAGAAATTTCAATTTTTGTTGTACTTGTTTATGTTTGTCTACTTATATTGTAAAGAAGTTTTGTACTGTCAAGTTACATTGGAGGTTGATGCAATGTTTAGTGCGACTATATCCAAATTTAGTATACTTAATGCAGAATAAAAATTTATATGTAAAACAAATTAAATTTCAATTCTGAATCCGTCGCTTCTGAATTAAGTTAAACAATAGTATGAATTTCTGTATCCAAACTTGTATGGCAACTTAAGAAAATGACTAATTACTTATTATAATGATCAGCTTACTTACATTGATTGTGTTAAACCATTGGTATCTGACTTTTTGTGGGTGCATTGTTCAGAAGTTGAAATTCTTTTGATCTCATCACATACACACCTTTATTTAATTCTATATGTGGAATTTTGCATATACTATTATACTCTGGCATATTCTAAAAACCTCCTTTCATTGGAAGAATGATTAAGAGGATATTAATATTCTTTTTGTTTCTTTCTTTTATTTTAGGTAATAGAAGAAAAGGTCACTTGCATCTTGATTTGAAAAGTTGCTACACACCACCAAAGGATAGGATGTTGTGCAGTGAATGGATTGCTCCTTTTTTAATTAGAAATTTTAAATTTGAGTCCTGAGTATGGATAAATTCTTGGTATGGGAGCGCTATCCCCGAATGAGCCCTATCTGACGCGAATTCAAATTAATCGGACTCTAAAACGGATACTGAATATCGAATGAAAACTAAAAAAAAAAAATTAGAGAGGACATTAAAGATTATATATTGATTAAATCTTTAGAAATGAAGTCGTTTTTGGTTTAACTTTAACCGCTTTTTGGGATGATTGTTACTTGTTAGCTATTATTAGGAGTGTATTGTATTGTTAGTTTAAATATTAAAAAAAGTTTCAAATGTTCTAAACGAATTAAAAATAGTTTAAACTAGTGAAATTGTCCACGTTTCGCGCGGTTGTAGAAGGTGTTGACAATTTACGAATTAATTTATCTCCTAAATATTGAATGCTAAAAGTAGATAGTGAACCATACAATTATACACATGCATAACTCATCCACAAATTCAATTATCACTTGTTGAGTCCATCAAATACTATTGAGAGAGAATTTAAGAGAGCACGTAAATTGATGTTAAAAAAATACTAAATAGATAAATAATATGGGTATTAAGGTGGCTAGTAAATCAATTATTATAGGAAGGTAAAGAAAGAAACGATAGAAATATTAAAAGCAAACTGATAAAAAGAAAATAAATTTCTTTATCCAAAAATAATTGACAAAACCTTCTTACAATACAAAAGGATTAATTAGATGTTATATCTTCATAAAGTTTACATTGCTACAGAATTCAACGGATTAAATTAATTGAATAAGAATATCTCCAAGATATGCCTCAATATATTGTATGCATTAAGAAGTACTTATGTCGTTATAACATATGTCAGAATATTGTTTGAAAAGCCTATTTTAAATTTAGGAGAAAGAATGCATCACTCTTTTGTAACATGAATAAAATTAAAATAATGTTGAAAAAATAAAAGAACAAAACTAAAATAATCATACTATTTATAAACAAACCACGTGTTTCTGGTAAAATTTTTGAGTTTATTTAAAATAAAAAATATGAACCTCATCCTAAAATTAGTCATGTTTTATTTTTTCCAAAATAATTTACATGCAAAGCCTATAAGGTTTGTGTCAGAATCAATAGTCAGTCTTGCTCCTTGACACATCTGCTTAGGTTCATAAGCAAATGAATACCTCAAAGTTTAACTCTCGTTCCTCTACATAAACCTCATATCAGCTTCCATAACCTTTGTAAAAAATAATTGGACAACTTATAAAATGGTCTAACAAAAAATATGAAGGATTAGGTAGTATTACTAAACAACTCCCATCATATTTGTAAATATAAATTAAATAAAGCCTCTTCATAAATAATATTGTAGAAGAACAACTGAAAACTTGGAAAATAAAGTAATGAATATAAACAGAAAATTTATCCGTGAAAAAATATTTCTAAGAGAGAAAATGAAATGTCAAGATGTTTGTGGAGGCAGTCAAATTTCTTGATAATTTTATTTCATGATGCATGATTTTTGGGCTTAATATAAATGAAGATATATTTATTGTCATTTATTTATGTTGAGTTCATGAGAAAAAAAAGTTATGTCCCTTCACCTAAACATAATTGTTACACCTAATACTATTTCTCTTTATGAAGAGAACCGTTATGTCTAGAATTATTTTTCTTTATGAGAAAAAAATTATTTTAATATGAAAAAAAAAAAGATAAATGACAAATAAATGAAAAAAAAAAAAAAGATAAAATGACTTTCTTGATCATTGAGGGGCGACACATGTCCTATGTTTCTACTTTATAGAGAGAGGAGAGAGAGGAAAGAAAGAGAGAAAGAGAGAGATTCATCTAACGTGGACTTTTGGACTTGGATAATCCACGACGTCTTTTCTCCATTTAATTTTCTTTAAGTTATAATCTAAAGCAGAAAAGTTTAAAGTAATAAAAATTGTGATTCTTAATTTAGGAAATACTATGTTACTATATTATGTCTTCTTTGAAGTAAAGATATAAGAATCTTATTTTGCTTATATCTTCTATTGTCTTGATCTTTTTTTCTATTTTTCAACTTATTTTTGTTTTGTAAAACAACTTCATCCACTATTATATAAGGTGCAAGACAATACAAATTATATAGATAATAATTAAATTGCATGTTTTTTACTAATGAACATATTGTTATTATATTTGTAGTTGTTATGATGATGAAATTTAATGCAATAATGTATTTTTAGAAAGACTTCAATAACATATTTTTTGTAATATATGAAATATGCTTGAATGTCAAACATAATTTACTTTTCATTATAAGATCTCGCTGACTCTCCCGTTGCAATTAATTCACAGCTAAAAAATATTGTTTTGATTTTAAAGAATTTTAGTCTCCTTCGGATTACATGTATACATATACAAAAAAAATATTATTAAATAAAATTAACATTTTGTAGGATTCATATATATAAATATTCAATCAACGTATGTCTTCATTATAATGAATAATAAACCATTATCAATTTCATAATATACACCACATTTACAAATAGTAAAGGAGAATAAACGTACTTGTTGTTTACCTTTTACAATAGAAAATTAAGACTAAAAAATTCTAAAATAATTTGTAATATATTTTTTATATTCCACCATCTTTAACATCAACTCTATGAATTTGACCATTTTTAAAAAGGACAAATGATAACAAAAAGACCATTAAATGCACTTTATTTATGGAGAAAGTTACATTACATGTTCATTTAACAGCATAGAGAAAATACATAATTACCTCATTGATCTTGTCCGAGATTTGCAAAAAGACACTCAAACTTTAATTTCGACCTATTACCCTACGATTCTTCTTTATTTCGTTGCAAAGAGGGGGGTGCTAGACGCAGGGGGAGGGGAGGTGTTGGACGCAAGGCGTGGGGAGGGAAGGTGCTGGATGGGGGGGCGGGTGGAGGTGCTGGATTTGGGGTGGGGGGAAAGAGGGGGTGGGGTGGGGTGTTAAATTAAATAAAAAGAAAAATTATATTAAAAAAATAAAAATATATGAAATTAAACGTATTTGACATGTGGCAACACCTGATTAGCGCATGTATTTTACTCTTTTTGTTGTGATTGAGATTCAGCAAAAAATGATGAGTTTGCAACGAAATAAAAAGAATCGTGGGGTAATAGGTCAAAGTGAAAGTTTAGGTGTCTTTTTGCAAAACTCAGACAAGATCAGGGGGTAATTATGTATTTACTCAAAAGCATATGAAAAAATGAAAAGCAAAGATTAAAAAACTTGAAAATTAATTGTAGAGTAATGAAGTTTTAAAGAAGTTTTAGGAAATTTAAATTTTACATTGAAGAGTGCAATAAATGGATGAGTAGTAATTGTAATATTCATTCTTGTGCAATAAAAAAAAATAAAAAATAATAAGAAAAATTGCCAAAAAAAAAATCACAAAAAGGATAAATAACAATAGAGATCATAGAGAGACATCACATCACCTCCTCTATGTTTCTCCTTATATATATATATACTTTATCCGTTCCAAATTGAAATGATACATTAATTAAGAAAAATAATTAATAATATGACTAGTTTGTCATATTACCCCTATTAAATGATGTTTACATTTTAATTTTGAGAAAAAAGTAATTAATGCAAAGAGTAAAACATGAAAAAAAAAATCGTCTCTTCTTGATTAATGAAAAAAGACAAATAAAATAAGAAATCAAATTAGGAAATTTAGGACGAGTAATTTGGGACGGAGGGAGTATATATATATTGATTGATTTGTTCTTCCTCCATTTATTGGATCGTAATTGTCTTTAACATTAATTATTGGGTTAAAACTATTCCTTCTTCAAGTTATTAGACCCCTAACAACCCTTTACGATTAAAAGTACCCCTTATTTTAACGTAATTATGAGATGGAATATGTGCGATTTTAATTAAATAGGTAATATTAATTTATTAGTCTATGTGGGGTATTAGACAATTTATAAATAACCTGTCCCAACTTTGGATTTATGATAATTCATCATTGTTAAAGGATGAATAAATTGAGTTGAACTTAGCATCACTTTTGAAGAAAAAAAAAACACAAATGAAGAAGATATTGTTGTCTTTTGAACTAATTTAACAGCAAAACATTTGGCATAAACATTATTTGTTTTCATTTTCCCTCTTTTATTTGTCAACTTGTTATTTCAAGTTAAACTAAATTAATATTTTAAATTCAAATTTTAAGTGTTTCAAAAATTATATAGAAAAAAAAAATTGTAGTTAACATCTTTCTTATTAATTTAAATTATTTGACTTTGAGAACACGATAAAACATACTTATGTAGATATTTTATTGAACTTTGCTTTTGTATATGTTCCTTCTATTCAAATGTGGAGTCGTTTGTTAGAGTGTATAAAAATAATTTTGATAGAATTTATTAATAATGTTTGCATTAATAATTTTTGTATTAGTAATATTGGTATTATTTATGCTAACATTATTTCTTATACACTTTTTGATGTACAGTGTACTGTATTAAAACTTGTATTTTCAATTTGATATATTTAAACCAAAGTTTAAAAAAAGATGAATTGCATATATACATCCTCGGATTCACCCGGGATCTAGCATGAGCTCAATATATATTTATTTGTCTCAATTTTTATGATACAAAATGAATTTACATAATCAATCATACTTTTAATATGTTATTAGATATTTTAAGTTGTTAATATTGTAATTTCTAATATTTTTATGTAATTTTTAAATAATATATGTTACTCTCTTTATCCAAACTTTTGTGACATTATTGATAGTCAATTATATTTTTAAAATAATCTAAATTTTTAATTATTGTGATTTATAATATTTTTCTTCTATTTCAATTTAAGTGACACTAATATAATTTCGAGAGTCAACCAAATATTTATATCGTTTAAATTTTTTAAGTTGTTAATTATTGTGAATTACAGTATTTTTATAAGTATTTGGTAAAGATATATATAATAGATTAAATTATTTTATATATTTAAAGTTTTTAATTATTTTAATTTATAATATTTTTTATGTAATTTTCAGAAAATATATGCTACTCACCTTGTCCAGAGTTTGTGCACTGATAGTCAATTATATTTCTTAAATAATTTAAAATTTTTATTATTGTGTAAAAATTTCCTACTCTAATTTAAATGACATGATGCTTAGATGAACATAATAATTAATTAGGGGTGATATAGTAAAATCATGATTGAAGCAGCGAAACAGACATGTCTTAAGTGAGTCACAACAACTAATTAGAAATGATATAATAAAACTATTGTAAAAGATACTTGTGAAAAAAAGTAAGTGAAATTTCATATAAGAATTCAAGTTACTTTAAAACATCAAGAGTTAACTTATAATTTTATATCTATTTTATTTTTTTTATTAAATATTATTTAATTATTTATTTATTTAATACTTAGATAACTTATAATAATTAATTAGAGATGATATTTAGTAAAATTATGATTAAAGCTGTTGAAGCAGACATGTCATAAATGTCTATTCTATTGTTTTATTATCTATTATTAATTTTTTAATATGTAAATAATTTATAATAATTAATTAGGAATGATATAGTAAAATCACGGAACAAATAGCTCAAGCCGACAAGTTGACGGAGAGCTTCTTTAAATACTTAGATGACTTATAATAATTAATTATGGGTGGTATTTAGTAAAATTACGATTAAAGCAGCTGAAGCAGACATGTCATAATTGTCTATTTTACCTTTTTATTAAATATTATTAATTTTTAATATATAAATAATTTATAATAATTAATTAAAAATGATACAATAAAAAGTAAAATTACGATTGAAGCAACTGAAATAGACATGTCATAAATGTCTATTTTTATTTTTTTAGATTAAATATTTTTTTATATATAAATAGCTTATAATAATTAATTAGAGACAATATAATAAAATCACGATTGAAGAAGTTGAAGCAGACAACATAAGCAGGCATATCAAAATTTTCTCATCTATATATTAAAAAAAATTAAATTAGGTGAAATTGTAGTAACAAATAAGAAAGAAAGTAAATTATATGTTTGATATGAAATTAAATAAAGAACAAAATTTATTTAATTGTATCAATTATAATTAATTTTATAATAAATTATCATCTTACTAATTAATTTACTTAAATATAATATATTTGAAATAATTTTACACATAAAAAGATAAATACTAAGAATGAAAAATAAATGGAAGATAGAGGGCCCACATGTGTGAAAATAATATAGAAATATGCAAGGTCGTGTGTGATAGCATTATAGTAAATTTCTTAAATGACATTGTTGGTAATTAAAGAGAAAAGAATGGGCTTTCATTAAAAAAATTTATGAGGTTCAAAAAACAATGCACAAAAAATTATCAAATTGAGCTTAAAACTTATGTTTAATGACTAAACTACCCTCAAACTTTTTAAAAATTGCAAGAAGGTGCCATGTTGAAACCATCATTTCTATAATATAGAAAAGATATAAGAATCTTATTTTGTTTATATCTTCTGTTGTCTTGATCTTTTTTTCTATTTTTTAACTTATTTTTGTTTTGTAAAACAACTTCATCCACTATTATATGACGTGCAAGACAATACAAATTATATAGATAACAATTAAATTGCATGTTTGTTCTTCCTCCATTTATTGGATCGTAATTGTCTTTAACATTAATTATTGGGTTAAAACTATTCCTTCTTCAAGTTATTAGACCCCCCACAACCCTTTACGATTAAAAGTACCCCTTATTTTAACGTAATTATGAGTTGGAATATGTGGGATTTTAATTAAATAGGTAGTAGTTATTAATTTATTAGTCTATGTGGGGTATTAGACAACTTATAAATAATCTGTCCCAATTTTGGATTTATGATAATTCATCATTGTTAAAGGATGAAGAAATTGAGTTGAACTTAATTAGCATCACTTTTGAAAGAAAAAAAAAAACACAAATGAAGAAGATATTGTTGTCTTTTGAACTAGTCCTTCAATCTTCTTCCTTAGAATTTTCATGGGAGAAAAATATGAATTTCCCTCACTAGCATTTTCTTCTTCTTTTAACATATTGCATTCTTATATTCAACCATCACCTTGACGTTTTTGGCTTAAAGAAAATAAATGTGATCGATCCTAACTCACTTATCTTTCACCTTTTTTTACATATTTACCATTTATCAAATTGACACTTTTTTAGATAAACGTAAACATCCTGATTAATTTTCCAAGTCCTAGTAAAAATTAGGTGCTAGCTCAACA
>NC_061113.1:233714014-233802144 GCF_002878395.1 Capsicum annuum
ATTGAGATTCAAACTCAACATCTTATCCATATAAAGACGTCTTAGGCATGAATCGATGGGACTTGAACCTAACATATTATCATCCTTTTTGATAATATTATTTTTGAGGAATAAATTTAAGATATAAATGGTTCCAAACCAATTATTCTTTCTCAAATTCAATATTAATTATATTAATAGTAGCAAAAGAAAGATAACATAAAGAATTACTAACCTTGAAATCCTTCAGATTTATAATCTCACCTTGTTTGGTAGAGTCTCGTGCTGATAACGTGTTATAAAGTAAGAAAGAACAAAGAAGAAGAAGAGTAGAGAGAGAAGGGAGAGTAATTCTTATTACTTCTCGAGGGATGAGAGATCATAAAATTGTAAATACGATAAACAAAACCCCTCTATTTATTGGGGAAATTTACTCCTAGTCTAAGTAAAAGACGGATGCTTCAAATTCTAATAGATATCAAAGTAGATCTTGATAGATCTTAATAGACATTCACTATAATGTAAATACATTTATAACAATTTGGAAGTATTCTTTTGTTATATAAAATTTAACATATTTAATTTGGTGTTTGGTTTAAAATTTAGAGATCTATACATATCTATTTATCTATATCTATATATATCTATATATATATATATATCAAAATCTATACTATATTAAAAAGTGTGAAGAGACTTAAAAATGTTGTTTGAACTTTTTATTCTTCACTAAAAGTTTTTGCTTTAGACAAAATAAAATCTTCTTTTCACTATTTTTCTAATAATTAAGAACTGAAAATTAATTAAATATTTATATTAAATTCTTTGATTAAAATAAAATAAAATAAAATATTTATAGTAAAACCTTTCTTTATTAGAAGTTATCAGAATTAATGACAACTAATACACTTACACATACAGATATATATGTGTGTGTAAATATAATAGAGAAACTCATGTATTATTTTATATAGGATAGAAAATAAAATAACCAATATCTAACACTACATGAATAACTAAATCTTGCATAACCAATTCGTATATAAAAAATATATAAATTATCTTATAACTAATCTCATTATTACTATACTTGCATTATTTAGTCAGCAACCAAACAACCCTTTAAATTTATAATATTTTTCTAAAGATTAGGTTTTTAGATATTCTTCTTAAAGCAGGAGTGACTCCATATCTAATCAGCAATTTGGTTCGACCGTTTAAGGAAGCAGATAATATTAATGCCACAATAATAAATTAAATTGGAAATAACACCAAAATAAGGTTGATGATGGTTACGAAAAGACAAAAGTGTTCCTTCATGTTTGGGATAAGTTCAAAGTATCCTCTTAAATATGTTTTTAAAATAATTATGCTTTTTAAAATTTTTTAAAATAGACATTGTTTTGTATCAATTTTTTAACAAATTTTATTCATTGGATTTGAGAGGAATTGCAAAAGAAAAAAAAGGAAAAGAAACACCACCATCAAATATTAAAAACCGTAACATAAAACCTTACACATAAAAAATAGATTTAAAAAAAAAAAAATTACACCTTAAATAAATACGTTAATTTAGTAAAACTTGTAATTTTTTGCTAAATCTGTTTCATTGTTTCTGTTGAATTTAATAATTAAGTTTCGTCAGTATTTGAGAAGACTAGAGCTGCTCATTTTCATAAATGTAGAGATCTTTTGTAGTTGGTAAATACATATCTTATAAATAAGTTATATATAATATTTGATAGCTAGTTAAATTAACTTTTTTTATGTATAAAATTAGGATAATATTTGATTTACAATTTAAAAATTTATATAACTAACATATGTATAAATCTTGAGGGACTTGATTTATTATCTTACGAAATAGAAAATAAAATAATTAATGCCCACGTGACTATTACTTACATAACTAAAACCTACCATACTAATATATGTGTAATTCTAAGTTCTAACCAACTACCAAATAATCTCTTATATTAGGGATCATTTGGTAGCCTATTCATGTATTAATTCTTCATAAATTATAGAATTTTTGGTAGCCGGTTAGAAAATAAGTTATTCATGTATAAAATTAATATGAAATTTGATTTGCATTTTACAAATTCAAATTACTAATATATATATATATATATATATAATGATAAAATTATTATATCATTTCACATAAAATAAAAAATAAAATAGATAATACCTGAATAAATAATACACAGAAAATTAATACCTATAAAATTTTAACGAGTTATCGAACGAGATCCAAACTACTAAAAAAATATATTTAATATCTTTGTACTACCCAAAATTTTGGACCTATTTTTATTATTTTTTCAGATATTGTTTAACATTTTATTTTGGGCAAAATTCAAAATAGCATATTTATCCCACTTAATTATGAGTTTCATAGCAGCAGTTTCATAATTACATAATATAGCAAGTTGTATTTTATATTTTTGCAAACTGTTGTTACAAAAATATAAATACATGTAATTTTTACTATCCTTATATCGATATGTATTTTATATTTTTGCAAACTGTTGCTACAAAAATATAAATACATATGCTACAAAATGTAATTTAATAAAATATTATTATTTTTTATAATTTAATACTTAAGTATGCTTTTTTATGCATTTTTTTCTTTTATTATTTTCTCCCCCACATTAAAAAAACCGCGTGTTAATTCTAGATAACGTTGACACTTGGCACCAAGAGGATGGGGACCATTCGAGGACAATATAGTCATTTCAGAAAATATCATATCCTTTATGTGACAAGGATAACTTAACGTCGTAACGGAAGCAAACGGTGTCCTTGTCGTACGTTCGAGATCACGAAACACTTATCCCTTAATTAATCAAGTTATTTCTTATAAAGACACGGAGAATCTTATGATTAAGATCCATAATTTCATTAATCGACAAAATTAAAAAGAAATTGGTGGGTAGTAACTTTAGTCCCCGAGTTATTATGTTATTTTAATTTTAACCCTTATATTATTCAATTTAGCAGGTTAGACCTTCAATTATGTCATTTATTGTATAGATAAGTAATGGTCTAGTCAAATTTAAAATTTAATATTTGATCGATCATTTATTGTATAGATAAGTAATGGTCTAGTCAGATTAAAAATTTAATATTTGTGATTTTTTCATATTAAATAAAAATAAAATCGACATGAAAGTTATTGAATTTTCGAAAATCTTCAACCAGGATCCTAGATCCACCTCTGCAGGCGTGTGTAACTTGAGTAGTATCTTGAATAAATTAAACAAAAAAGTCTTTTATGCTACAACAAATAACATATTTGATAAAATTTCATAAGTGGATTTAGAGATAATAGAATGTACGGAGATTTTATCATATTAGTGCAGAACCTACAAGGAAGTAACAATAAGTACAACATCGAGATAACGTGATAATCGACACACAAAAAACAAAACATTGATGTATATATATCAAAATCAAGGACTACAAAAAACACGGTTAGTACTACGACAAACACCAACAAACATAAACCTTTGCAAATCAAGACAACACTCTACTATTAACTAATCTTCTATCCCTGTACGCAATCTTTACAACTTTCTAACTAGTATATTAGGATAGAAAAGTAAATAGTTAACAGACCAATAATATTTATAGTAGCGTAATTTATTTTTGAAGTTTTTAAATAATGATTGTGTTGAATATTTAACTTCCCTTAATTTGAAGGAACAATTCGTACATTTTAATTAATCAAAGATTTAATGTACTTAATTGAATAATATAAAAATTAAACTAAAATATAACATAATAACACAAGGACTGAATTTGCTATTTTTTTAAGAAATGGATATTCCGTTAAGGTACTGGTTGCCGTTAATTGACGGAAATGGTACTCCGTTGTACTGGGTAGGTGCGAAAGAGAAACTCAGCTCATTTTTTTCAGTATAAAAAAGGGGGAAATCGGTAAAGAGTGTGATCATCATCATCGTTACATTTCTCCAAAACTCCATTTTTGTTATTGTTATTCTTCTTGTTTAGAGTGTATCTTGTATGGCCGCCAATTTGCAGAGCCGTGGACTCGTGAACTTGGGGAAGCGAGTTGTTAATCAGATCAGCTACGCTAGTGCCAGAACTTCTGCTAACTCACCTTCCCTCTCTGCAAGGTATAACTTTCTTTTCTTCCGTTTTTACCTTTCTATGCTGGTTTTATTAGCTATTCAGAGTTTGATTTTTAGTGCATTTATTCGTATAGATGAGCTTCATGTTAAATTAAGTTCTCTTTGTTTACTTAGTATTTTGCGATTTTTGCTTGATTTGTGAGTGATTGTGCTAATTGAGTAGCGTTTGTTCCCGTTGTGACGACCCTCTAGTCCTCTGTTAAGTTATGTAATTGATGATTGTGTTGGCAAAAATGTTCTGAGTCCACGATGCTCCTCTCTCTCTCTCTCTCGCTATCTTCTCTCTCTCTCTCTCTCTCTCTCTCACACACACACACACACACACACACTCATTATGCTAACTGGTCCTCTGCTAAGTTCTGTAATGGATGATTTTGCTGGTAAAAAATGCTCGGAGTCCACGATGCTCCATTTTAAATCTCCTTTCTCTGATTAGAACCTTCGTGAGGTAATTAATTTAGTAGTTTCCACTGAACAAGAACTTACTGACTATTCATGAGGGATCTTAGCTTTATTTTTCCCGTATTTGGTAATATACCGAATACGAGATCATATCAATTACATTTACAACTTGTAGGATCCGAGCTAAACTTGTTTACCAGTTTTAGTTTGTCTTTTCCAGATCTAACAACCATGGATTCCTTTTCAATTTCTACATAAAATTTTAAAATAAAAAATTGAACAACCATAGCACGTAAAATTATCTGATAGCTTAGAATGTTTTGTACAATGTCACACTAAACTTCAATTCTAGTGTTATACGACTTCTTCTAGCTAGCTGAAATTTTTGGTTCGATTTTGTCATGACATATTCCTTTTTCCCCCAAAAGCTTGTGTATTTCTCACTCTGCCCTGGCGATTTTCTACTCTGATTTATTTCCCCTTTGATGTATTTCCAAAGTTACGGTTCATAAATCAGAATATTTTCACCATAGAACTATTTTAGGTATTATACGTCCTGACAGTCACGTTTTTCTCTTCTTTGTCGCTCAAAGTATATAATAACCAAAAAAAAAAATTATAAAAATGATTTAGTGCTTAAGTGGAGTGCTTATCGGATAAGGACGTTTCACCCACTATGTTCTATGCCCTCCAACAAAGCAGCAGGGCATTCTAGGAATTGATCTGCACCGTTTAACTTATCCAATCTTGGGAGATTTATTAATACTTGCATGTATTACATTGAGATTTATGATTATTATTTTATTAGTAAAAATAAAGAAAAAAGCCTTATGTAAAGATGTAACCGTCTTATAGAAGCTTGGAAAGGAAAGAGGAAAAGGTAGGAAATCAGTAGGTCCGTACGTAGATGAAACTATTAGGGACCCACATCATCATCAAATAAAAGAGAAGATAAAAAGATTAGATAGAAGCACATGACTAGACATGTAGGGCTGGTGTTATTTTGCCTTTTTGAAGCAACAATATTGCTGATGATTAATGGGTTATAACTGTTCCTTTCTTGGTGGGGGATTGGGACCTGTGTTTGTCCTTCATGTGTCACCACTATGATCAATAATTTTCCTCTGGTCCATTACAATGAAACTTATTCCTCGGACAGTCCTCCGCACTAAAGCTTACGCTAGGAGTTTGTTGAATGTAGTTTTACATTGCATTTTTTACAAAAAAAAAAAAAAATTATTTTCAAGACATTAACTTTACCAGTTATGCTGAAGCTTCACTTCTTTTGCTTGTCCAGTGAGGTTTACAATTATTTTAAAGTGGAGTGAAGATCAAGTGACTAGCTATTCCTATACACCAATATTATATGTGAACTTTGCCGTATAATTTAAGTTTGGTTGGTTTCAATTTCTTTATTAGGAATTGTCATAATCACGTGAGTAGACCCGACATTTGGGCGCGAAATATGTTGGGCAAATGGGGATGTGTAGCAACAGTTGAAGCATATATCAATTTTGGATGAGATATAATATAATTACAAAACCTAATACTACTATATTTTAACCTGTACTGTACATTGTTGAATTAAGTAGTTGATTGTTGTTGTATGCACGCAGGAGGGGAGTGCAGACATCGGTGTACGACAAGAACCCTGAGGATCATGTGCGTGATACATTTGTGCCAGATGAAGTGATAGAGGCACCATCGGATAAGTACTGGGCTCCTCACCCACAAACTGGGGTGTTTGGGCCAGCAGCCACTGATTCTGCTGGCACGGAGCGAGGTTTCCACTCCTCACCCACCACTGCTGGGTCCATTTTGGAGCAGAAGACCTTCTTCCGCCCCCTCGAGGACTTGGAAAAGCCTGCGGTTAATTAATTAATTCATATCACCTACTTAAGTAACTCCTCTACAACTATATATAGCGAGTATTAGTAATAAGCTGTTTGCTTTGTGTTTATGCTAGTCTGTATTGTATCAGGTTTTAAGGTGCAGTTTAGACTATTAGCAGTACTAAAGCTGCATTGCTTTTGAAGATTCATATGGTAATGTAATATGGATGTCTTTTGCTATGGTTACGTTTACGTAACTGATGATCTATGCTACAATATTCTTATGAACTTTTTGCTTTTAGAATATTGCGTCACTTTCAAAGTCCTTATCATTTGGAATTTGGTAAAGAGATGAGTGCGTAGCTGTGTTGAAAGATTAAGGGAAGGCGATGGGTTGTAATATATGCCATCATAAAGTTAGGATAAGATAAGAGAGATCTAGAGGGTAGACACAAAATTAAGTAAAGAATAATAATAGAAGATATGGACACCACCTATTGGGAGAAAATGTGGATTACGTATAACACTTTAGCAATTGGGCTTCTAAAATATCCAACTCCATCAGATCTGTATCTTTTTTCCATTAATCAGTGAAATGGATAATTGATATGACTTTTTATAACATCAAAAATGACAAGTAAAAAGGATTGTCCTATCCTCTACACAATCCCATACCAGTTTAGGGATGAAAATTTACTCCGCCTGTATCTTGCTATTATCTTGTACTGTTGTTCCCTGTGGGACCAAAGATAAATGAGTCTAGGATGGGAAAATCAATCAAAAGATCACTCAAGTTTTTCCTTGATTTAGAATTTAAAATATTTGACATAAATCTCGGTGTTAATTAAAGATACTTCAAATATAAAATATAATTAATCATTGAAACCTAAGTTGCAGAGGATGGGTTTCTAAGTGCAGTATTTTTTATTTTTTGCCAGTTATATAAATCTGAAATTTCATATTTGTGTATATGAATAGTGATTACTCAAACATGCTGGATTTCATACTTGCTGAATAGTGTTATTTGTATATAATTAAATAACCTTAGGGATAATCAAACTTGCTGGATACAGTTATTTAACAAATTAATAGTGTAAAAACTTTTAAGACATCCCAAAAAAAGGACAAAATTCGCACAAATAATTTTTAAATATTACTCACAAAGCTTTGTAATTTTTTCAACTAATAGAAGAGTATTACACTTAAGTACTTGTTAAATTTTCCTACTACAAAGATAAGTTGCATACACGATAAAGCATGTAACATTTTTTGGTCTAGTTGTCACGTTAAATGGTCCTTTCATTCGATTCCAGTAACATGGTTTCATATTTATAAGGTTATACTCCATCCATTTAAAAAAAAATGACCTACTTTGATTTGACACAAATTTTAAGAAAATATAGAAGACTTTTGAATCTTGTGGGCTTAAATTAAAGTTGTGTCAAATGTATCAAAATGCCCTTTAATCTGGTGGTCTTAAACATGTTATATGGAAAGTTGAAATTAAAGTATTGCCAAAAAGAAAAAGAAGTCATTCTTTTTTAAACAGACTAAAATGAATGATAGACCATTCTTTTGTAAACGAAGGGAGTAACAACAAACCACTTTATATTTTGAAGATTTTGCACGCAAGAAACGTTGTGTAATATGCACCACATAACTGACCATCCAAATATTGGTAGCATTAAATTTGTTTTGACAATGGCAAAATATGGGCCGTCCTAACAGGGCCAGGGGGGCTTTCATGGACCAGGCAGCTAAACCACCTATGTTGCATCATTTCAAACTTTGGTTTTTTCATTCGGTGTTTAGTATAGGGATAAGGATAATAATAGCTTATCGGCCAAAACATATTCCACCAACTAGCCTCAACCAACGCAGAGGGACCGAGGAGGGATAGGCAAGGGAGGTCTTTTGCCTTTAATTTGATTTCTTTGATTATATTGGTGTGAATTTGAGTCCATGGAGGAGAAGGCTTTTTCAACCTATTGTAGAGAGGTTTCAATAGATTGTTGAGACCGGGGATACAATTTGCTATATAATTAACACATTCTAAAAATTGTTGGAGTTGAGTTTTATCAAGAATTTGATCGAAAAATTTGTCAGTGAATTGTATGGACCCTTGAATAGGGGTAACAATACCATGACAAATTTTTTTGGCCGAGGAATCTGATATTGACTTGAAAAAAATTAATACTCTATTTTGGACAAAATTAAGCCATTTTCTTTGATGATACTAAAGAAGGCACGTAAATGTTTAGAATGTTGATCAATGCTGGTGGAAAACACTTAAAACATCATCAATACACACGATAATGAATTTTGAAAAAGGATTAAAAATGTCATTCATTATTTTTTGAAATTCGGAAGAAGCATTTTTTAGGCCAAAGGGCATTACGTTCCATTCATACTGTCTGAATGGTACTGTAAAAGCAGTTTTATAACGATCTCTTGGATCAATTTGGATTTGCCAAAATCCTGATTTTAGGTCAAACTTGGAGAAAATTGTAGCAACATGAAGCAGTTGGAGAAGATCTTTCTTATTAGGAATAGAATATCTAATCCATCGAAAGGCGAAATTGAGGGATTTGTAGTTGATAACCAAACGGGGGGCTCCTCGTTCGATTTCAGAACTTTTATTGACATAGAAAGCTGCACAAATCCAAGGAGATTTACTTGGCGAGATGATCTATTTTTGGAGAAGATCATTGATTTCTGTCTGACAATGAATTGTCAGCTCATGATTCATTGGAATTGGACGAGCTTTGGTAGGAATGGTTTCTCCATCCCTAAGAATTGGTTCTCCTAAGGAGTCTACGCTGACACTTCGAAAGATATTTTGTTTATCTTCCTCACTAAGATGGGTATCCCACTATCCTTTAAGCTGGCCTGTGAACCTAGCTACTAGGACATAGGTAGTGAGTTGATCAGAGCAATTGTGGGCAGTTCTATCAGCAGTGGTAATCATCATCATCTGCTGAAGTTTGGACAGGATGTTATAGTCAGAACAATCATCTATGTTCCATTCATAGATATTATTGGCGTTATAGTTATTCTACATAACATTGGGTCTCTCTTCTAAAGCTACATTTGGAAAATGAGCTCTAGGGTAATAAAGTTTTTGTGGTTTTCGCCAATTGGAAGATTCAATTTTGACAGGAGCTATTTTAAGAGGAGGTTCTTCTTCTGGCTGGCTGTCATCTGAAACATCCTGTTGGAGAACCCCCACTGTAGTAGATGAGCCAACACCTGAGGTCTTTGGATCGTCTAGGTGGAGGGATTTTTCAATTTGGATGATCCTCCGTTGAAGGTCAGATAGCGGTAGGAAAGATTATGAATTTGGAGTTTCCTAGTGAAAGTCGTAGGAATCTCATAAAGCTTAAACAAAGGAGAAGATGAGGTAGTCTTCTCTCACTTGAGAGTTAGAGATGCTTTTGAATTAAGCCTGTCAAACGGATCAGGCTGACCCGGCCCAGCACAGCCCACTTACAAAAACCGACCCAATTTGACCCGTCCCGATCATCCCACGGGCTGTAGAATATCGGGTCCCGATTAATTCGATTTGGACCAATCCCGGTCAGGGCCCGCCGATTAACCAGTCCGGCCCGGTTAAGCTTTTTTAAAAAAAAAAATTGGATTTAATTATAACTTAGTTTTAATATATTGTTAATTTACTATCAAGTATTATTAATTTATATATGTGTATATATATCTTCTATAGACATATATTTTTAACGTATATATGTGTATATATATCTTCTATAGACATATATTTTTAACGTATATATGTGTATATGTTTTATAAATAATATATAAATATATATATATATATATAACTATAACTATATATATATATATATATATATATATATATATATTGTAGTATATTTTATTTAAAGTAGTACATATATATTGAATGATACGTATATATGTGTATATATCTTCTATAGACGTATATATTTAACGTATACATGTGTATATGTTTATAAATTAGTATATAACTATCTAACTATATAACTATATATATATATATATGTAGTATATTTTATTTAAAGTACTACATATATATTAAATGGTGCGTATATATGTGTATATATCTTCTATAGACGTATATATTTAATGTATACATGTGTATATGTTTTATAAATTAGTATATAACTATATATATATTGTACTATATGTTTTACTTAAAGTAGTACATATATATTGAATGGTGCGTATATTTGTGTATATATCTTCTATAGACGTGCATATTTAATGTATACATGTGTATATGTTTTATAAATTAGTATATAACTATATATATATATTGCAGTATATACACATATTGTAGTATATGTTTTACTTAAAGTAGTACATATATATTGAATGGTGCGTATATATCTTCTATAGACGTGTATATTTAGCATATACATGTGTATATGTTTTATAAATTAGTATATAACTATATATATATATATATATATATATATATATATATTGTAGTATATGTTTTACTTAAAATAGTACATATATATTGAATGGTGCGTATATTTGTGTATATATCTTCTATAGACATGTATATTTAATGTATACATGTGTATATGTTTTATAAATTTGTATATAAGTATATATATATTGTAGTATATACATATATTGTAGCATATGTTCTACTTAAAGTAGTACATATATATTGAATGGTGCATATATTTGTGTATATATCTTCTATAGGCGTGTATATTTAACATATACATGTGTATATTTTTTATAAATTAGTATATAACTATATATATATATATTGTAGTATATGTATATTGTAGTATATGTTTTACTTAAAGTAGTACATATATATTGAATGGTGCGTATATATGTATATATATATCTTCTATAGACGTATGTATTTAACATATACATGTGTATATGTTTTATAAATTAGTATATAACTCTATATATATACTTATATATATTGTAGTATATATTTTATTTAAAGTAGTACGTATAGTCGTATATATTGAATGTTACGTATATATGTGTAATTGTGTATATGTGTATATATTTTTAAAATTCTAATATAGTATATACTATATACTATATATATATAGTGTATATATATTGTTTAACGTATTTAAAATGTATATAGGTAGATATATATAGTGTATATTGGGATTTTTTTTATTTTTGACCGATTTTTTAATCGGGTTTGACCGGGTTTAGGTGGGTTAGATCGGGTTTGGTTAAGCGGGTCGGGTCAGGGTTGTTCTTAAAAATTTTACTGTTTAACTCAAAATCGGACCGGCCCACTTAACCCCAATCCGGCCCGGCCTACAAACTGGTTAATTTTAACGGGTCGGTTCTGGATTGACGCGGCCCTGCCCACTTAACACCCTTATTTTGAAGTCAAGTATTCACCATGTGTATGAAGATACTTATTGGTATATTTATTTTGTTCGAAAAGACTTTTTATGTCTTTGCCAGTAACTGGTTCGTTGTCAGCCTTTCTTTTGAAAGGTAAAACAACGATTGAGTTATTGGCATGAGAAATTGTAAAACCTTGTAATGGAGGAAGTTCAACGGTGACGTTTGCACTATTTAAGGTTTTCCATACTTTTGAAACATTAATTGATTTAGAAAAAAAGAAATCTAATTGATGATATTCAGTATAAGCCTTAAACCATGCAAAGAAATTAATTTGCTTTTGGATAGAATCTAGAAATGCATAATAAATTTCTTGAATATTTTTTCTTTCATCTTTCTTGAAATTATTAAAAAATCAAGTTCGTTTTAAAATATTTCCAGATGAATAAAATTCTGTTCCAAGAGTTTTCTTATCAATGTGAAAATCCTGACTTAAAATTCCTAGCTCTGCGCCTAAGGCTGAGTAAGTTGGAGATTAGGGTGGATCATCGTGGATCTCAGTGAGAGGTGTTTCCACAGAATATTTAGCTTGTGGAATTCTAGATTCTAAGTTAACAGTCTCGATTCTAGGAGGAAATGAGAAAACTGAATTCTGAGCCATCTGTATCTCGGGGAGGACAGATAAGGAGCCGAAGACCCATTGGCTAAGAGATCTCTGGAAAGAAATAGAGCCAGTTCCTGTAGAGAATTGTCGGATATGAGAAACTGCAGTATTCTAAGGTTTGTTTGCTGGGGCTGCATCTTGCAATGTCCAACTCTGGGCAAAGACACTTGATTCCAGGAGATCGGCTTGGGAACTGACAAATGAGACCGTTGAAGGTCAATTTGAAAGAGTACAGTTTCTCTTTTGTAGCTACATTTCATAGCTCCGGAGCCAAAGGCAGTATTCATTGCCTTATACTGAACTCTATAAATGATCTACTGGGAGAGATTCAGATTTGGTTTTGTAAGTGGACGTCTTAACATTAAGTGTTAAAGAATCTAATATATTTAGATCCTTTAAGGAAACGATAAAATTTGGAAAATAGTCAAAATAAATTAGATCATTACAAAGATTGGTTTCAACCATTCCTAATAAGGAATCATTGAAGTCTAGGAACCTAGAATCCCTTAGACAAAGGAGTAGAGATGTATCTAAATCTTCTCGTGAAAGAGGTTTAGATGTTATTTGGACTAGGCCGAAATAGAGGTAATTGTATTTATGCTTACACCTTTCGATAGTCCTGGGGTTGAGAAGCTTGATATCCTCATATCTGATTCAAGAGGGATAGTTTGTTCAACAGTAGAAATATGGTAGTCATTTGTTAGAGACCGCCATCTGGAGGGAGCTTTGTAAATTTGGTCTTGAGGATGCCTGAGAATTTGCCAGTCATCAATGGATTGCTGCAAATCGGAGAAACTATTCTTTTCCTTGAGCTTAGAACTTGGAGATTTATAGGAAGTTGAAGTTGATGAGGAGTTCTTAGAGGTAGAAGAGAAGGGACAACGGAAAGCCATAGAAGAATTTTAGCAATTAACAACTAATAACAACAATAATATCCTTGGATCAAGAGACCATTGGATTATATAAATAAAAATATTCAAGTTCTTAACTCAATATTATATGGAAGAGTCAGACCTGGTAATTAAATTAGTGAAATCTTGTCTTTATACTATATGTTTTAGCTAGATTCATTTTATCTAAAGGTTTATCAGTCGGATAGTCCAAAGGTTATAAATAACCATCTGTAAGTCCCAAAGTTTCCACCGGCAATCTAGCCAATAATGCTTAGGTTAAACAACCTACAGTGTAGATCTGAAAGATCACAACACTATCTTCAAAATAATCCTTTTATAAAATAGATTTACCTAAGTCTAATAGATTCAGTCAAGTTTTACCATTCATATTAAAGATCTGACAATACCATATAGTAGCAAGTTAAATACAAGAATAATAATCTTTATATATATATATATATATATATATATATATATATAGATAACCACAATACAATTTCTATACACATCATATACATAGACATATTATATACAACAATTATACAATTTTTATACACATCTTATACAACCTCTAGCTGCAATAATTATTCAGATATATATTTTATACAACAATTATACAGTTTCTGTGTATATCTTATACAGATAGATATTCAATATAATAACTATACAATTTTTGTATACATTCTATACAGTTTCTAATGGCTAGTTGGTGGAATTAAAATAGGTGAGTGGCTAGTCCATGACATTTGAAATGGTCATTTTAGTAATATTTCTTTGTCCTAATAGATATGGGGTGCCCTTTTCCCTTTCAAAAATGGATCGGAATGGCCCAAAGTTAAAAATATTCAGCCCATGGAATTAAAAAGCTCGACTGGCCACATGGTGGAATTACTTTGAAATGACTAATTTTAATGAAAATAATTTTCGAAAGTGGTCGTGTGGTGTCTTTTTCCCTTTACTATATAGATTTTGAGGCTCGACTAATCTAGAAGTTCTACTTTGAATTATGATGAAGCACTTTCTGCTGAAGGTAATCTTATTGAACTAAGGCTAAATTGGTTTTGATTATTCACAAACAACTAGAAAAGAATCAGGTCTCTAGAAGATATTCCAGTAAGGCCAAATTTCAGAAATAGCAATAAACTCAACTGGTTTGTATAAGAGTTGCATATACTGACAAAATCAGGTCCATAGACATGATTGAGCAGATGTTGAGAAGCTAATTCCTAATGCAAGTTGAATTTCTTGAAAATTTAGTTTATAGGCCAAAAGTGTAATCAAGAAATTCGTGAACAACAAGAATTTACTCTTTTGCAAAAATAGCAACTACCAAGTAGGTACTGTGAAGGATAAATACAAGTGGATCAATGAGGGAACCTATTCCAGAGAAATAAGTTGTCGTAATTCTTAAATTAGTTAGGCTTGAACCTCTATAACCTATTTGCTTTTTGAAAGTATTGTAGTAGGTGATCAAATTAGGAGTTTGTTTAGCTTTCTATTATACGATGAGTATAATCATGAAAGGGGCAGCTATAAGTTGGGCTGATTGTAAGTTTTAAGGTACATGAGTTTATAGCCCCCTGGTTATAGAGTTATAGCCTAAATGGTTACAAGTTTCCAACTATGTCCAGGGTAATGGGTCCGGGGCCTTACTTATTCGGGGAGAGAGTAAAACCTGGAAAAATACTTTATTCGCTATCGAGTTCCAATTTAATTTCAGCTTTCCTTCACCATGCCTACTCCGTGAAACCGATTCTCCAACCGACAAAATTTCAGTTTCGGATATTAGTGCTCAGGTTTCCATTTTTGTTCTTATAACCAATGTAGTACAGCACCCTGAAAAATGAAAATATTGTGTGCAATTGCCCCGCTTCAACGGTTTAGCCTTCAGATGAAGTGCTAATAACCCATCTCCAGTTAGTAAACTATGTAACCAGTAAAGCTACACAAAAGGATTATAATGCTAACAAATTAATAGAGAGACTTTAGGTGTCGTTTGGTGTGCAGGATGAGATAGACCAAAAATTACATAAGATTATTTTTGTTTCACCTTTTATATGCGATATTAATTCATCATTTTAATACAAACTAGTATATGTGTTCGCGCGGTGCGCGGATAATACTAAAATATTATTTTTAATTATTTCATATTAGAATGTATCGTTTGAATATGTTAAATCATATTATCTTAGAAAAAATTATAACTATCATATTATTTCTCAATGAAATGCAAAAATAAAATAATTTTTTTCTCCCCCTCCCACCTCCACATCCAACTTTTTTTTCTAAAAAAAAAATATACATATCCCCTTCCCCATCTACCCTCGTGGTTATATAATTTTAATATTATTTATTATCACTTTAAATCACATCAATGTTTGTTACTTAACTTGCTCTAACCAAATAGTTAACGACAAAAAAATATAATATAAACTATATTCTCAACATGATATCCTTGTATATTTTCACTATATAATACAATTAATATTCATACCCATGTGATGAAAAACATTGTCAAAACTTATAATATAACTTATAATTCATATTACTTTAATAAATATTCTATTACCACCTTATTTCTTAATTCAATGTACTTAATAAGAATTTTTCATGAATTCAATGAATAAATAAAATATGTATCAGAATATCTTATAAGTTTCTTAAATAATTTAATTTTCTTCTACTCATTTAATAATATCTATATTATTTTTATTTGACTTATTGCCCAAAATTATATCAAAATTTTTATCGGTGAAAAATTATTTTATTTTAAATTTTCTTAAAATTAAGTAACCCCCACGACTTTGAACATTCACCTTTAATTTTTTATGTACAATCTACATTAATTATTGTCAAAAATTAATTCAAAATATTTCATATCCTTATATTACCTGCATTTTATTCTCATTATTTAATATTTTTATTTTTGACTCATTTTCTGAAAATTACTTCTTTATCAAAATCTCAATATGATTTTTAAGTACATGCACACAAATTAAAATAACCTACAATCCTTTAAAATGCAAATTTAAACATTAACCAAAATTATATTATTTTTATTAATTTAATTAATCTAGAAATTGAAAAAATTTAAAGACAAAAAATAACTTAATCCAACATATAGAATTTAGCAATTATGTTCGTTAATAAAGGAAAAAAGTTTTATCATCTTACAAAATCAACTTAGTTTTTTCTTATTAAATTTTTTCTGCATCTAAAAGTAAAGAAACTTAAACCTATATAAGTGTCTATAATATCTTTTCTATAAATAGTGATACATTTAATATTTGCATCACTCCATCATATAAAAACTTCATGTCTTCTCTCCATATTTTTTATCCTGTCAAGATAAAAATAAAAATAAAAGAAAAATAAAATAAAATATATAATATAATATAATAACGTTTATACTATTATTGGTGCATAAGAATCACATCAAAATAAAGTTATTTATTATTACAACTCAAAATTAACTAATTGCTACTATTAATCTTTTCATTACTCTAAATAACTGTGAGCTCAACAGTTCTATAATCCTTCAAATAAGTTTTTTTTTTAAAGTTTGTCTTCAATTGAAGGTGATTTTGGAAACCAATGAATTCATTCAACAATTGAATGAAACAAAATATCTAAACACACTCCATAAAAAAAATTATAAAAGATATATAAAGATGTATGTATAATAAATATTCAATAATATATTTTCAAAAAAATATTACACTACAAACTCAATAAGTATATTAAGGTAAAGAAATTGTCATGAACCTTAAAAAAATGGAAGCAATAGAAAAGGATGATATTGGAAACACATATTAAATTATAGTGAAGAAAAATAAGTTGTAACTATAATATTACCCATTAAATCGAATCGCAAAAAAATAAATATTGCCATCAACATAAGTTGGTAGACCTTAAAGTTAACAGAAAAAAGATGAATATCATATACTTCCTGCATATAAAAATAAATATATTAAGTTAAAATTCTAAAAATGAACGAAGAATGAAGCAAAATATTTCACTCTATGATTATATATAACAGTGATTAAGAAGCTAGAATCTCATTCCGATTCAAATTTCATTTAAATTTAAATTTAAATTCAAATACCATATCAATTTGTTAGAAGAAGATAAGTTTATTATTATTATTCATTATCTTGTATTTTTTTCAAATATAATCCATAATTATCTTGTTATCTATAAACATGAACTGAAATATATTTGAAATCAATAAACTAAATTATATATATTTAGAGTAAATAATGAAAAATAAAAAAGACTAATTTGGTACACTTTTCCATCTTCGCTATTCTGCCTTTTTCTTATGTTTTTTTTTTTTCATGAGTCTACTTTTCTTTCTTTCATTTATTTATTTGTTAAAAATAAATTATTTCTTTGATAGGATTTAGTAACGATTCAAATATATAAATGAATTGCAAGTAAATATATATGTTAGATTTAGAAAAATTTTAATCCATATTTATAATTTTAAATTTTTGAAAGTAAAGGTGAAGTTTGGATAATCCATCACAAATAGATATTATAGTTGTATAAATAATTACAAATATGTTTAGATATTATTATTATTATTATTATTATTATTATTATTATTATTAATGCTACTATCACTATTACAACTTTAATTACTATACTACTATTACTACTGCTTATTATTATTTAATATTTAAATAAAACAAATTTAAATATATTTGATAACATCAGAAAGAGATAAGTTTATGTAATAGTTATACTGCACTTAGAACTCTTCTGTTATGGGATTCTATTTATAACAATTGCAAATAAATGTTATTATTTATCATTTATCACTAAGTATTGTGTAATCCTCTTCCTAATATTTATCATCTTTTATTTATTATTATATTATTTTTGAAATTTTATTTAATTATTATTCTACCAGTACTATACGTACTGTTGGACAATAAAATTTTTGAGATCGAAAAATAAATAATCGAGACAAGAAAAATATATTGCAGCATCAATTTATTGATTTCAATACGAGTGTTACAATCTCTATGAATCCTCTGATTCACCGTTTCAAATATAAATTTAAGGGCTTAAAGCTTGATCTTGAATTTGAACTTGATTTGATGGACTTGAGAGACTTGATCTTGACTTGTACTTGAATTCAAGGGCTTTTGAGCTTGTTCTTGAATATTGCAGTCTTGATCTTGAATCTTGATGAACTTGATTTGAATACTTGAGCTTTATAGAGAAATTGCAGCGTTTGATCCATGAGCTTTCTCTTGCTAATTGTTAGAGTCTTGGGGATCTCCTTTTCTGAATTATGAAACCCCTATTTATAGTTGTAGGAAAGGAAGAGTCATGATGAATATGGACTTCTTTTGACCAATCAGATTTAAGTGATGTGGCGTCTTTTTATGGGTTTTTATTTTATGGTCCTGATGCATCATTTTGACATGTAGCATGGTTCTACTGGCTACTTCAGTTGACTTGGCATGCCATGTCATTTGACACATGACGCTTATTTGGGCCTCTAGAATATGACAATATCTTGGGCTTATTAAAGTGGGCTCATCATTTGTAGCCCAAATCAATGGGCTAGCCCAATAAAAAAATGGACTTTAATTAAATTCATATATGTTTGGACATAAATAATTAATCTAAGTATATTAATTGCAATATTTATTTGTAATTAATATATTTTGAATTTAATATAATTCAAATTTTGTACGGATTTAAATCTTCAAAATTGCATCGCCCACAAACAGAATTTGTTGGACAATAAAATTTTTGAAGCCAAAAAATAAATAATCGAGACAAGAAAAATATATTGCAACAATCAATTTATTGATTTCAATACGAGTGTTACAATCTCTATGAATCCTCTGATTCGCCTTTTCAAATATAAATTCAAGGGCTTAAAACTTGATCTTTAATTTGAACTTGATCTGATGGACTTGAGAGACTTGATCTTGACTTGTGCTTGAATTCAAGGGCTTTTGAGCTTGTTCTTGAATATTGCAGTTTTGATCTTGAATCTTGATGAACTTGATTTGAATGCTTGAACTTTTTAGAGAAATTGCAGCGTTTGATCCACGAGCTTTCTCTTGCTAATTGTTAGAGTTCTTGGGGTCTCATTTTCTGAATTATGAAACCCCTATTTATAGTTGTAGGAAAGGAAGAGTCATGATGAATATGGACTTCCTTTGACCAATCAGATTTAAGTGATGTGACGCCTTTTTATGGCTTTTATTTCATAGGCCTGATGCATCATTTTGACATGTAGCATGGTCCTACTGGCTACTTCAGTTGACTTGGCATGCCATGTCATTTGACACATGACGCTTATTTGGGCCTCTAGAATATGACAATATCTTGGGCTTATTAAAGTGGGCTCATCATTTGTAGCCCAAATCAATGGGCTAGTTCAATAAAAAAAGGACTTTAATTAAATCCATATATGTTTGGACTTAAATAATTAATCCAATTATATTAATCTACAATATTTATTTGGAATTAGTATATTTTGAATTTAATATAATTCGAATTTTGTACGGATTTAAATCTTCAAAATTGCATCGCCCACAAATGCCCCCTACTTCAAGACTTGTCGAGACATTTAATATTTTGGAGACTAGCCTTGAAGTATGATTATTTAAACATATTTTCTTTGTGCTTCAACGATTTTCATACATATGAATACCCCAGTTAAAAAAATTAAAGCCGAACCATATTGATATTGCCTCTCAAAACTCTCTTATTTTTTTCACGAATCTTTATACTTAAGACCCATTGGTGAGGCATGATATCCAATTTCAAACAGATTTTGGAAGACTTTTTCATCGTCTTACTTAATAAGGAATAAAAGTCTTCCGATTTGAACTTAGATTGGAGAAATAAAGAACCTCCAATTTGAATTTGTATGGGAGAAGGAAACAACCTCCAATTTGAATTTTGTATGAGAGAAGAAAATCAACCTCCAATTTGAATTTGTATGGGAGAAGAAAATAACCTCCAATTTAATTTTGTATGGGAAGGAAACAATCTCCAATTTGAATTTGTATGGGAGAATAAAATAACCTCTAATTTGAATTTGTATGAGAAAAGCAAACAATCTCCAATTTGAATTTGGAGATAGAAATTATTCCAATCTGAACTTATATTGGAGAAGGAAACATCCATCCTACAACTCTATAAAAGGAGGTAGTTTCTCCACTTTCTCAATATCAATTTTGGGGTTTTCAAGCCATCAACAATATTGAGGTAATTTCTTTCCATCCTACTTTTCTCTCATTTTCGTCACTCTTTTTCAGCACAATATATTTATGGTAGAAAATTCATATCTAATTGTAAGAATATTGAAATCATAAACGTTTGATATTCCAGAAACTAGACTTCGAGATCTATAACATATCCAAAATTCAGCTTCAAATTCCTTCAATATAATTCTCAATAATTTTTTAAAGTTAGCCCTGAATTTTATCATGCTAAAAATTTTAGATTTACGCGTCTTTACTAAAACTTCCATATCTTGAAGTAGGAAGGATGAAATCACAAGCCACTTGATTCTTGTGAAACTAGACACAAAAATCTATAGCATATCCAAAATTCATAATTTAATACAATAGATATATTTTCAGGTATTATCCCGAAATCAACATTGAGTTTTGATGCATCAACAATTTCAGATTTACGCGACATCACCAAAAAAATTATATCTCAATGTGAGAGCATAAAAATTATGATCCGCTTAATCCTATAGATGCTAGAAACATGCATGTATAACATATCCAAAATTTGGATTCTAACACTTTTTGGATTGTTCTAGATAATTTTTTGAAATCGATCTTATATGTTGTCTGACAGAGGATTCCATATTTGCATCGCCTCACCAAATAATTTATTTCTTGATATGGGACCATCACCACCAAAGGGCGTTTTGATTGCCTCAAACTAGATTTTGAGGGCTTTATTCTCATCAAGGCATCTTATCTCAATCCAAGTTGGTGATATACAATTTTTAAAATCGTAACGCTCTGACAGGTAACATCCTTTTTATTTATGTTTTTACTTTCTTTCTTGTATCTTTCTTTTTTTGGTAGGGTTGAAAAAAAAAATGCAACAATCGGCTTAAGGTGCGAGAGTTTAACTTCGCCTCCGTACACCTTAAGACCAACCAATTTGTCTTCAAGATGGTGACTATGCAACAATCGGCTTAGGGTGCGAGAGTTTAACTTCGCCTTCGTACACTCTAAGACCGACCAATTTGACTTCAAGATGCTGACTTTGCAACAATCAGCTTAGGGTGCAAGAGTTTAACTTCGCCTTCGTACATTCTAAGACCGACCAATTTGACTTCAAGATGCTGACTTTGCAACAATCGGCTTAGGGTGCGAGAGTTTAACTTCGCCTCCGTACACTCTAAGACCGACCAATTTGACTTTAAAACAGTCCCTTTACATAACAAATCCATCAGAATGCCAGCTTAAGGTGCAAAGGGACAAATCTTGTTCACCTTAAGGCATGAAAATTTTGAGATCCTTTTAAGGATAAACCCGCGAGAGGCCAGCTTCAAAGTGACAAATCTTGTCCACCTTAAGGTATGGAAATTTTTATATCATTTTAAGGATAAACACGTAAGAGGCCAGCTTAAGGTGTAAAGGGACAAATCTTGTCCACCTTAAGGTATGGAAATTTTTATATCCTTTTAAGAATAAACACGTAAGAGGTCAGCTTAAGGTGCAATGTGACAAATTTTGTCCACCTTAAGACATGAAAATTTTGAGATCATTTTAAGAATAAACCTGCGAGAGGCCATCTTAAGGTGCAAAGGGACAAATCTTTTCCACCTTAAGGCATGAAAATTTTTATATCCTTTTAAAGATAAACGCGTAAGAGGCTAACTTAAGGTGCAAAGGGATAAATCTTGTCCACCTCAAGGCATGAAAATTTTTATATCCTTTTAAGGATAAACACATAAGAAGCCAGATTAAGGTGCAAAAGGACAAATTTTGTCCACCTTAAGGCATGAAAATATTTAGATCCTTTTAAGTATAAACCCGCGAGAGGCCAGCTTAAGGTGCAAAGGGACAAATTTTGTCCACCTTAAGGCATGAAACTTTTGAGATCCTTTTAAGGATAAACCCGCGAGAGGCCAGCTTAAGGTTCAAAGGGACAAATTTTGTCTACCTTAAGGCATGAAACTTTTGAGATCCTTTTAAGGATAAACCCGCGAGAGGCCAGCTTAAGGTGCAGAGGAACAAATTTTATCCACCTTAATGCATTGAACTTTTGAGATCCTTTTAATGATAAACCCGCGAGAGGCCCGCTTAAGGTGAAAACGAACAAATATTGTCCACCTTAAGGCATGTAAATTTTGAGATCCTTCTAGTTGTAGGCTTGGAGAACTTTGGCATTCCAAATCCCATTGAAGGAACTCTTTTTTTTTCGACGGGTTGCCCCCATTGAGTCACAAATATTTAGAGTAAGTTCTAAATTTAATTAGAATAGTTTCATACTTGGTATCCATATGGTAGATACTAGATGAACATATTTTTATTTTTTGACACTCATGCAACTGAACTCAAAATGAAATTCCAAGTGCCTACGTACCTCAGTAAAGAGGATCAAGTCACAATGTAGTTTTGGGTGCGTGTATTTTTTTTTGTGTCCTAACTTTTGCCTAGGCCACCTCTTTCGAGGTTTTCAACCTAGCGGACTATTCTTTTTTTGAGCCATACACAGTTTATACTCTTGCAGGACAGGAGTGGACATGTAGTTTATACTTGTGCCTTAAAAATTGTATATGCAGTTTATACTCGTGCCTTAAGGAGTGTACATACAGTTTATACTCGTGCCTTAAGGAGTGTACATGCAGTTTATACTCGTGCCTTAAGGAGTGTACATGCAGTTTATACTTGCACCTTAAGGAGTATACATGCAGTTTATACTCGTGCCGTAAGGATTGTACATGTAGTTTATACTCGTGCCGTAAGGATTGTACATGCAGTTTATACTCGTTCCTTAAGGAGTGTCATCTTTATTCAAGGATAATACTTCTTCAAACACTTAGCGTTGATGGGGCCAACCCTTACGCCATCTGCATCGACAAGCTTGTAAACTCCATTTGAATATGCTTCTTGTACGACATATGGTCCATCCCACTTCGACATGAATTTGCCCCCAGACTTATGAGAAGTGATAATGGGCCTTCTTACTGCAAAAACTTGATCTCCAACTTAGAAGCACCTCAAGCGAACCCTTTTATTGAAAGAACGAGATAGCGGGGCTTGATAACATTCAAGATTTTGTTGAACCTCCAGCCTCTTCTCATCAAGAGCTTCTAACTTTGCAAGACGCAACTTAGTATTTTCTTCATCAGTGAGCCCTTCTTGAATAGCCAGTCTCAAAGAAGGTATTTGACGCTCAAGTGGCTGGACAACTTCAACTCCAAAAGCAAACAAATATGGGGTTGCTTGTGTTGGTGTGCGGTAAGTTGTTCTATATGCCCATAAAGCTTCTTTCATTCGCTCATGCCAGTCTCGTTTGGATTTGGAGATGACTTTCTTCAACAAGTTGCACAAAGTCTTATTGAAGACTTCAGCTAGACCACTGGCGGCAGCATGGTACATAGAAGACTTGCGCTGCTTGAAGCCAAAGAGATCACAAATCTTATTCATCAGTTTGTTAGCAAACGACTTACCATTGTCAGTTATTATATATTAAGGGATTCTAAAGTGGTAGACGATATTCATTCAGATGAAGTTTGCAACATTTTCTTCCTTTACTTTCTTAAGAGCAACGGCTTCGGCCCTCTTTGATAAGTAATCTGTCGCGGCCAAGATGTATAGGTGTCCACCAGAAGATTTTAGTAGTGGATCAACAATATCCATTCCCCAAGCATTGAACGACCAAGATGCTATAGTTAGGTATAGTACTTCAGGAGGTTGATGAATGAAATTTGCATGGAATTGACAAGTTTTACATCTTCTAGCATAGTCCAAGCAATCTTTCACCATCATTGGTCAATAGTATCCCATCCTTTTAATGTGAAAATAAAGCTTCGGTCCAGATTGATGTGATCCACACACTCCCGAGTGTGCTTCTTGCAAAGCTTGAATTGCTTCTTTCTCCCCCAGACATCGTAAGAGTACTCCTTTAAATGATCTTCTGTACTCCGCCCATACATGACTCATGTACAATAACAAAACATAAGGAACCGACTCGAAAAGCTCCGAAGCAAATTGGAGCTCACCAACAATAGTTGTATGACCTGGCTCCTACTTGTGCGGTGTATGAGCTGAGGTACCTGTGCCTGCAACATGAAATGCAGGTCCCCCATGAGGGACGTCAGTACGATATATGTACTGAGTATGTAAAGCTGTAAATAATCATATGTGATATGGGGGATCAAGAAAATCAGACACAAGTGAATAAATCATAATAGAAGTGAACCATACTTCATAAACACTTTTAGGATCATGTACATTATCATTAATCTGAATTGGGTTCTTGAATTCAAACACATTTGTGGAATGGTATACATTCGTTCATTTCATTCTTTACAATTATCATTCGCCATTACCTCCTCCTCCCGAACCTCCAACAACCTAACAATAATCAATACTGTATCGTACTGTGACCATTAGGCTGCCCCCAGTACATATCAACTGGGATCGACCCATGCTAGGCTTATTCCCATGGGATACCACCCATAAACACATAAATAGGGATTGACCCATGCTAGGCTTATGCCCCTGGGATACCACCCACACGTATATCAAGTAACACACATAAGAGATCTTTCCAATAACTTAGTTCAAAAGCTTTTGAGATTATTACATTAGTGTTCATGCCAATATAGTACCTTTGGAACAATGATACATCAATAGGAATCAAGTAATAGACCTTCTATACAATAACGATGTAATAAAGACTCATTGGTACATCAACAATGTGTTTCAGAATCATCAATACCACAACAATGAAATAGGAGCCTTTTGGTATATCAATGAAACATTTTGACACTTTATAGAATGGAAACAACTTCGTTGGTAACGTAGAACAATACATGTTTTAGGACAACCTCGGAATCTTACTTGATGGAACATTGGTGTTTTCATGCCAAAGAACATTGTTAGAGTATGCTTTACATACCTCGTTGTAGATTCGGATACCAATTCAACACTATTCCCGCCTTTACAAATCACTTATCTACAATGAAATGTTTGGCATCTAGTATTAGCAACCCAACACCACAATTCTCTTCCATAATTCCATACTATCAATATTTGCAAAACATTCCAAAAACCAACTTGAACAATAGGTTTATGCGTATATATATATATAATCATCATTTCAATACCACATCATCACACCAAATTCCTTCACAATTCAACATAATCCAACATTATTTCCCAATCATCTTTCAACAACAATCAAATAGCATACTTCTTATGCTCACACGCATATATATATATACATATCCATATAAATAACACCAACATAATTTACATCCTTACCATAAAATAGCCCTTTTGATTTTGAAGTCCTGTTGGCACAAATAAGGGGTGCTTCTCGAAGCCCTCGAGACGGTGAACACAACTACGGAATCAATTTGGATTTTCTAAGGTTGAATCACAAGATAATTGGAGTTGAAATTAGGTTAGGGTTTCTTATTTTCAATAATTTGATGATAATTGATGGATATGAGACTAATTATATGTATATAATGATCAATTTTTGTCCATGAGGTGATGGAAAATGACCATATTGCCCTTAAAAATTTAAGTAAATCCGAATCTGTCCATGGTGGACTGTTTTGATAGGCTAAAGTAAATCAACCATAACTCTTTGCTCCGATATCGGATTTGGGTGAAATTGGTATCGTTGGAAAGATAATTCAAAGGTATTTCATTTCATATAAAGTAGGCCACCCAGTTATTACTGTACAAAGAGTTATGATCATTTGAAGTTGACCCTAAAAAACTATTTTGAGAGGCTGAACTAAAACGAGTATAACTCCTTACTCAGATGTTGGATTTGGATGAAACCAATTGCATTGGAAAGAAGACTCAAAGATATTTCTTTTGATAGGTGGTAGCTCTCGCAGTTCATTATATTGAGGGAGTTATGATCGTTCAAAGTTGACCCAAAAAACTGCCAGGCCTCAGTAGTTTGTGTGCAAGAAATTTTCCTGCACATTTACTGTTCACAACATCCCGGCCACCGTTTTATAGTTTCGAACGTGCTCGATTATATCCGAAACTTATTCGTTTTTGGAAATCTTTATATCATTGGAAAGCTTATTCAATAACCTTCGTATGGAACCATCGACGGACAAATTCCGGTATAAATAAAGTCAATTTCTATACACATATAATCAAACTATACACTTGAAACCATCTCAAAATAATCAATACTCATACTTAAACTCATATACACCTAACTTAGGATCAATATATATACTCCAACACATATAACAATGGCTAATACACGTAATTAAGTATGGGGTGTTACACCATTCTTGGCGGATAGAGACTTGTGCCTGATTTGGAAGAGTCAGGATTGAGGCTAAAGCAGTTAGGGCATCAGCTTGCTTATTTTCTCTTCTTGGCACATGTTGGAGGGTTACTTCTCCAAGACACCCCATTAACTTATGTGTAGAATCATGATATGGTCGTAGCTCAAGCTTTCTGACTTCATAGCTTTCTAAAAGCTGCTTGATCACCAATTAGGAGTCACCAAAGACTTGTAATTGCAGTTGTTTCATGTCAACTGTCATCTCAAATCCAAGTATTAAAGCTTGATATTCAACAACATTATTAGAGCAACGATTTATTAGGGTAAAAGAGTATGGGATGACCTCTTCTTGTAGAGTAATGAACACCACATCGGCACCAACTCCATCTCGATGTGCGGCACCATCAAATTACATCTTCCATGAGGGTGTAGCTTCAATGACCATTGCATCTTCATTAGGAAGTTCATTGTTCAGTTCCCAATAATCAGGTATCGGGTGGTTTGCTAAGAAGTTAGCCAGTGTTTGTCCCTTTACAGCATTTTGGGGAATGTACATAATCTCAAATTTCTAAAATTAAAGGTATCATCTTGCAAGTCGATCACTAAAGACTGGTTTCGACATTACAAACTTGATGGGATTTGCCCTAGACACAAAACGGACAACATGAGCTTAAAAGTAGTATTTCATTTTTTGAATTGAGATAGCCAATGACAAACATAACTTTTCAATTGGAGAATACTTTATCTCATTCAGCGTCATCATTCTGCTCAAATAGTAGAGAGAGTTTTCTTTGCCTTCACTATTTTCTTGAGCCAGTAGTGCTCCAACTGACCTCTCTTATACCGCTATGTAGAGTATCAATGGTTTCCTAGGTATGGGTGCCGCAAGAACTGGTGGCTTCATTAAGTATGATTTAATACTCTCAAAATAATTACTACAAACTTGGTCCCATTCAAAGGGAGTATCCTTCTTCATGAGACGACTAAATGGTTGACATTCCTGGCCAGGTTTGAGATGAACCTTCTTAAATATGCTAGCCTTCCTTGAAGGCTATTTAACTCGTGAATATTTTGAGGCTCGAGCATCTTTAAAATCACATCAACCTTGTCTTGATCAATTTTAATTCCTCGGTGTTGCACAATGAAGCTAAGACACTTTCCAGAAGTAACTCCAAAGGCACACTTCAATGGATTCATCCTAAATTGATATCTTTGAAGTAACTCGAATACCATTCATAGGTCTTATAAGTGGTCGTCTCTCTTTCTTGACTTCACCACTAGATCATCCACATAACATTCAATATTTTTATGGAGCAGGTCATCAAAGATGTTCTGCATAGCCCTTTGATAAGTGGCACCAGTGTTCTTCAAACCAAAAGGCATCACCTTGTAGTAATAACTACCTTTGGGCGAACGAAATATAGTGAGTTCTTCATCCTTTGGTGCCATATAAATTTGGTTGTAGCCGGATGAACCATCCATGAAGGACAATGCCTCATAACAGTGATGGCATCAATCATTAATTCTGGTATGGGGATTGGAAAATCGTCCTTAGGGCATATGTTTTTGAGATCTCAAAAGTCGACATAAACTCAAATTTGGCTATTCTTCTTCCGTACTGGAACAATACTTGAAATCCATGTGGGATATTTGACTTCACGAATAAAGTCCGCTTCAATTAGTTTGTTAACTTCATTTTCAATTAAAGGAACCAACTCCGGCCTAAAGCATCTATGGGTTTGCTTAATAGGACAGGTACAATTCTTGATCGCCAACTGATGGACCACTACTTTTTGATCTAAGCCAGGCATTTCCTTATAGCTCCAGGCGAAGATATCCATATATTCTTTAAGTATGTCTATATAAATGATTTCATCCTCCACTTCTAGAAATGCACTCAGGTAATTGGTCTTGGGTCTTCAGCGATTTCAAGATTAATTTCCTTCAAAGGATCTATTGTGGCCTTTACTTCTTCTTCAAGTTGTGATGGAGTATCTCCAGCATCTTCTTCCTCTTGAGAATCATCGTTGTTGACAGATATATGATGATACCAAAAAGCATTTTTAATCTCTTCATCAACCTTTATTTGAGATGAGATATCTTTTTCATTCTAGGTCGTAACATGATATGAGAAACTAATACTCTCTTCATCATCTTCATATTGCTTCGTATAAACCATTGTATGCACCTTTGCTTTTAGCACCTCGTTGCATAAAATTACCAGTTCCATCTGTCGCTTCATTCTAGAAGGAATCAAACTTTGGAAATCCTTCTGTATTTTAAGTGAAGAGTGCATCATCATGCTCTGACGACTCCTCTTACACTTATTGCTTTTTTTTATTTAAAGGTCCCAACCTTTTAAATACTGAAGTTCTTGCAGTTTATCCTCCAAGTCGGTCAAATACAGAGGGTTTTTTATTAGCAGCAGTGGATTCCTCTTCCACTGTGATATAATTACTGACTGCCCTTCTTATGGAGATGCGAATTGGTGATGGCTGCGTGTATCCTAGGCCTTCAAGTGCCTGCCTAGTTATAGCCTCCGATGGAAGTTTGCCTAACCTTGATGGCTCATTAGTATTGTATCCAGCCTTTACAAATAGCCTGTATGCATTTGGGTCAAAGCCTTCTTTCGTACGCTTCGTAGGGAGCGTCATATCTTGTGGTAAATTTTGAGCCACAGACTCTTCGAGAAGTATTGAGGATGGATTTATTGCATAAATCTTCCTGATAGGTAAAGTTAGCCCCTTTAGCACATTATCTTGGGAATTCGATGGGTGATCTTTCTCTTTCTTTACCTTCGGTAAGTAGCAAAGAATGAGAGTTATTTTTTCGTAGAAGCGATACTTTCTTTATTTGAAGTGGAGAGAGGCTTCTTGTTGGTGACTTTTTTAACAGTTACAGCAACCTTCTTAGATGCAAGATCGTCACACTTGGTCTTGGTGACATATTCAACCCTTTTCCCATCCACAACATGCTTCTTTAAGTAGAATTTTACATCGGCAAAATGTGACTCAGCTTCAGTAAATGCTTGTCATCGGCAACTATCTTTCTTTCTACTCCGCCTTCAAGGTACGTCAAGCATTGATAGTAAGAGGACGAGATAATTTTGTTCCCGTGCACCCAAGGCCTACCAAGCAATATATTGTATGAAGTTTTAGCATCGATCACATGCATCAATGGGTTTGATTGAAAATCATCCATACGAATCCCTAACTTGATACTCTGGCCCCCTTGGTTGAAGCCTTGGATCATTATACGACTTTTGTCCAATTCGCTAGTAGCAATGCCAAGTTCCTTCATCATGCGGATAGGCAGGATGTTGACTCCAGATCCCTCAACTATTAAGATTCTATTGATCTTCTTTACTAGAATTTGAACTACCATGTATAAGGGACGATTATGTAGGGCCTCACCAAGTAGAAGATCGTTATTTGTGAATGTGATTTTTGTATCACACACATGTGCCTCTTCGCCAAGAATTTCAACAAGCTTTTCGGAAGATGAATGAACCTCCATGGGTAGATTCTCACCCTTTGCCCCCTCTTTAGCGGTATTAAAACAAGACGTCTCAAGGTTGACTTGGGCAGTCTTTACACGAAACCAACTCTGTAAGAATTCCTCTAAAGTCACCGGACGTCGAAGTTTTTGGTGATGAAGCTCTATCACTCTCATTTTCTTTGGAAGTTCAACCAATTTTTGTTTTCTTGGTTTTTTCACCATTCTCCTTCAGGTTGGCTGCTCGAACGTCTTCTTTTGCAGACTCATCTTCTTGCATCTGCGTTTGGTTACCCGAGTCTAACCTTCATCATCGCGTTCATCAACTGAAGACATATCAGGCTCTAATATTTTCTTAGTATGCGCTCCGACACATAGTTGGACTGGGTCGAGCGAGCCAAAAGTGATAGAGATTTGATGAGAACTGTCCATCTCATCATTGAAGAAGATCTTCTTCTCTTTGTCAGTTGCATGACTTTATCTTTAAAGACAAAGTATTTTTCCAGAGGGTGACTTAGGAGCCTATGATATTTGCAATAATTAGGGTCATTGGTCCTTCTAGCTTCATTGCGACGCTTCATCTCTCGGAGTTCAATGAGCTTATACTCAAGGAGTTTATCAAAAATCTCAGCAACATCAGAATCAAGGTATGGATATTCTTTTTGTTGCATCTCCTTTAAAGTTTTTTGATTTGGACGTGCTCCAGAAGTCGTTTTCATACTTTGCTTCTTGCTCACCTTTGTGGTGACTTTCACAGGAGACACATGAACATTCATAGATTCTTTATTATCATTTTTGGGGACAAACTTACCCCATCTTTTGGGTTCTTGCTTATCCTTTCCCCTTCGAGGGTTGTGGATAGACGTTCCTTCATTTTCAGCAGAAGACATGCTCAACTCCATCTCATGAGCACGAGTAGCTAACTCTTTAAAGGATTTTGGTTTAATTCCGTGCAAAATGTAGAGAAGCCCCCAATGCAGTCCTTGGACGCACATCTCTATTGCAGAAGCTTCACTGAGCCTATCTTCTCGTATTTCTCCACCGATTGATAAAGTTGATGACTGGCTCATCCTTTCTTAGCCAAGTATTTGTGAGCTCTATCATGCTCACTGTACGCCTTGTGCTATAAAATCGATTTAGGAACTCGTGTTCCAATTGCTCCCAACTATCGATGGAGTTAGGCTCGAGGTCTGTATACCAATCAAAGACGTTTCTCTTTAGGGAACGAATAAACTGTTTGACAAGATAGTCACCGTAAGTTTCAGCATTATTACATGTCTCGACAAAGTGTGCGACATATTGCTTTGGATTACCTTTGCCCTCAAATTATTAACATTTAGGGGGTTGATAGCCGGCAGACATTTTGAGGCTATCTATGCTCGCAGTGCAGGGCTTGGCATACGCAAGGGAAGACTTTGTGATAACATCATACTTGTCTTTGAGGGTGCCTTCAATAAATTCCCTTAATTGCCCAATCGTGATCATTTCTTCAGCAGAAACTTGCACCTCTTTAGACGGTGGTGTTTGTTTCACAGGATTTTCTATCTCATAAACCTCTGGAGCTTTCCTCGGTGCATGGCTAGATTCTCCGTCTATCAAGCCTTTCATCCAATCCACTAACTTATCAATCCTAGCCTCTTGATTCTGAACATAGTTGGTCAGTCATTTAATTGCCTTTGTCAGATTCACAAGCTGCTCCTCCATAGACGAGGCATCAGTTACCATTACTTGCATGATCACCGGAGAGGTCGGAGAGTAACATGGATTATCGCATAGGTTGATCTTCGAAGTGCTCAACTTATGCAGTGTAAGTGGAGATGATGCGTTTATTAAACGACCATCGCTCTTTGTGCTAGAGTATTTAGAACCAGAATGCTCAAGTAGAGCTAGAGTCTTCTTAAGCGATTCCGCGACACTGCTTGCTCCTTTTGAAACATTTGTATTGGACTTCGTTCCCTTTGGGGTTGAAGATCCAACAACTGAAGTTGGTGCGAACGACACTAGATATATTTGTTGTCCTAGCAAACCTGCCTTGCTCCTTGTAACAGATCCTAAGCTTCCGAAAGTAACACCAAGGATACTTTCTACTTCAGCAGAGAACTTTGAGTCAGTAGCCTTGGAAACAGTTAATTGAGAGTTGACCTTCTTGGAAACCATTTCAGTGTTGTCAAAATTTACAGTTGGAAAAGTTGAGATGAGAGGTAGAGATTGTCCCACTGTGCGTGTCAGAATTTGTTAGACAATAAAATTTTTGAGATCGAAAAATAAATAATCGAGACAAAAAAAATATATTGCAACAATTAATTTATTGATTTCAATATGAGTTTTACAATCTCTATGAATTCTCTTATTCGCCTTTTCAAATATGAATTCAAGGGCTTAAAGCTTGATCTTTAATTTGAACTTGATTTGATGGACTTGAGAGACTTGATCTTGACTTGTGCTTGAATTCAAGGGCTTTTGAGCTTGTTCTTGAATAGTGCAGTCTTGATCTTGAATCTTGATGAACTTGATTTGAATGCTTGAGCTTTATAGAGAAATTACAACGTTTGATCCACGAGCTTTCTCTTGCTAATTGTTAAAGTTTTGGGGGTCTCCTTTTCTGAATTATGAGACCCTTATTTATAGTTGTAGGAAAGGAAGAATCATGATGAATATGGATTTCGTTTGACCAATCAGATTTAAGTGATGTGACGCCTTTTTATGGGCTTTTATTTCATGGGTCTGATGCATCATTTTGACATGTGGCATGGTCCTATTAGCTACTTTACTTGACTTGACATGCCACGTCATTTGACACATGACGCTTATTTGGGCCTCTAGAATATGACAATATCTTGGGCTTATTAAAGTGGACTCATTATTTGTAGCCCAAATCAATGGGCTAGCCCAATAAAAAAAAATCAAAAATAGCAACTATAGAGTCTTAATTGTAACTTTTATAACAACAGTGTCAAAATTACAAAAAATAGCAATATGTATTTTGTATTTCAGTAAACTGTTGCTATTTAAATACATATACAATCAGTGATTCCATTCCTAATTTAATGCTAATCTGTTTTAGTTAAATAAGGAAAAAAATTGTTCCTTAATTTATGACACGTGTTCCTTAATTTATGGCACATTTAATTTTATAGATTCCTTTACCTTATGAAACTTTTTTTTTACCACAACCATTAAATTACAACTACTAATTGAAATTCAAAAAACGTTTTCCATAATCAGCAACTCAAATCAAATTCAAAATACAGATTCAAATTCAAAAACATTTTCCTTCATGTTATTTTTTTTGTTGATCGACTAAAATTTTGAAGAAAATATTAAAAATACAATGGTCCAATTACAGGTATTGATCAACTAACTCTATTCTATTTGTGGTTTTCATAAAATTAAAGTGCGAAATTGCTAAAAAACTTGTAACAAATTGTCGCGCGATTCAAAAATTTGAGATCTTATACGACTATTATTAGTTCTCGTAAAAAATAGTTTAAGCGTTTTTTTTTTTCAATTTCAAATTTGTTCTTGTTGTTCTGTTATTTGAAAGTTGAGATGCAATTTTTATACGTTAAATTTGAATTTTAGTTTAGCATAACTAGTGTTCGACTAAAATTATTTTTCGTTTATATTCGTTTTGCAGCTTTGTATATGCGAATTAGTTGTTGTATATAGCACGTATTTGAGATTTAAACAAACTTGATTCTATTTGTGTGTTTCATAAAATAAAATTACAAAAATTACTGAAAAACATGTAACAAAATTGCGTAACAGTCGCGGAATTCAAAAATCTGAGATCATATATGAATTTTATCAGTTCTAAAAAAATGATTTGATCGAAATTCTTTTTTTAAAATTCAAAATTATTTGTGTTGTTATGTAATGTGAAAATTGAGATACAATTGTTATACGTTAAAGTTGAATTTTAGTCGATGATAACTAGTATTCGAATAAAAGATTTCTTTTCGTTGGAATTCATTTTGCTGTTTTGTATATACGAATTAGTTGTTGTATATAGTACGTATTTGATATTTAATTTTATTTTTACTATTTTTTTGTGTTCTGGAGATTGACAATGGAAAGCATACACGTTCTTGTTAAACACTCTTGTAGATGGACATATAAACAACAATATGAAGATTACATATGTTTCCAGCTATTTGTATTTATAATATACATATGCAGTACATTTATGTGTTCAATGGCAGTTTCATATGTTTTCAGTTGTATGTATTTATAATATACATATGCAGTACATTTATGTGTTCACTGACAGTTTCATATGTTTCCAACTGTATGTATTTATAATATACATATGCAGTATTTTATGTGTAAAAATCATGTATTCTTATATGTATTTTTTCAATATGCAGGACATATATTTTCATTGGCATATGGTGTACTAGATTCTGAAAATGATGCATCTTGGACTTGGTTCTTTAAGAATATGAATGAAGTATATGGTAAAAGAAAACATATGTGTGCAGTTTTCGATCGTAATGCAAGTATCATAGAAGTTATTGCTGATGTGTACAATAATGTACCACATTATGTATGTATGTGGCGTCTATGGGGTAATGTGAAAAAAAATTTAGAAAGTCACATGATGCATTGTTCGTGGTAAATCAGAAAGAGATATGTTCGAAAAAAAAATTAAAAATTATTGTAGTTCATGTGGGTTTAAAGGTCACAATATGCGTTCATGTAGGAAATACAACAAATGATAAGTTGGATGATGTTTTTAGTTAAAATACAATTGCTGAATTTTTTCATTAAGAATTATGTCATTCTAAATTTTGAACTTGTTAATTTGTAATTGTTCAAATGTTGCAATTATTTTATAGGGTTTGATTAATTTAATTTATTTATATATATATATATATATATATATATATATATATATATATATATATATATATAGACGTATTTAAAAAAAAATATATTTGCATTAGACGTAAATACAAATGCAAACTGGAATGAACATATGTATTAATCATAAATATGTATTTTTCAAAATTACAAATGCATATCGGGAAAAATATACTTTCAGACTTGTAAAAAGTATGTGTTGTTAAAAATACATATGTACACTGGAATGAACGTGTGTATTATTCATAAATACATATGACTCATAAATTTATATGAACTTCTGCATAAGAATACAATAACTATGTATAGTTCAAAAATATATGTGCAAATCTATAAAAATACATATGTGTATATAATCGTAACTGAAAAATACATATGCATTAGAAATAAATACATATGCAAAACTGGATAGAAGAAAAGTTCACAAAGACAATTACTAACATTTACATAAACTAACCATGAAAATATTGGAGTTTAAAAGATTAAACATCAACAAACTTAATATAACAGTAAAGAAACATTAACATATCATCTTTGAACATTAAAGTAACATAGGAAACTTAAGAAATATTCAAAAAATTGTTTATCCACCTAATGTTAACTATTGTAAACTTCAACAAAATAAAATACACATCAAATATCATGCACTTCAGTGTCTTCTGTTATCTCAATTTCTCGAGGATGCCTCATTGGTGCTTCATCACCACTTTGTGCCTTCACTTCTTCTTTTCTCGAACCATAATCCCACAAAAATGAAGCATATCTTGTGCGAATAAGATTTGTATCATGTATAATATTTACATGTCAAAACAGTGGTACTTGTGTATTTACAATATACATATTATATTTACATTGAAACATATACATATACAAACATTGTCATCTACTCTTTATAAACAAATACAACTGAACAAAAAAATATAAATATTAGCAGTACAAATAAGAAAATACATATGTAACAGGTAACAAATGCATTTCATATGATTCCAAGCAAACAAATTACATATGTATTTTATTTATACATAATTGTCAAAAAAATCATACTTATAAATAAAAAAGAAGAACATATCATAGTCAAATACATATCTTATCAGTAAACAAAATAAATACATATCTAACATGTACCATGTATAACATTTACATATCAAAATAGTGGTATTTATGTATTTACAATATACATATTATATTTACATTGAAACATATGCATATGTATTTCATGAATACATGAATGGTCCAAATTTAACTTACAAATAAAATATACAACTGAACATCAATTACAAACCTTATCAGTAACAAATATAAATATCTTACACATAACGTAAATACAAAATACATATCTAAAATATATTATACATAACAAAATATAATTATTATCAGTAACAAAACTATATACAAACTAAAAATCTTAGATATAACAGATGAATATCAACACATTAGCAACAAAATTCAAAAATAAACACTTTATAAAATGTATATATAAAATACACATATGAACATGTTGTCCAAAAACTATAAAATTTTATACATATCAAAATACCTCCTCCACTTTCTCTTCTTCAGATTCAAAATCAGATAAAACAGGACTTACAATTTTACTAGATTCCGCTTTTTCATCTGTCTTTCTTTTTTTCATCAATTTTTAAATTTTTGTGGATTTGGGGGATGAAGATTTTGCCAGTACTTTCCGTTTCATGATTTTCATAGTCTTTACGGGATCGTTACGCTGCTTCGATCTCAACTCTTCAATGCTAACACCTCTCTTCAACTGAACTACTATGATTTGCATGTTCTGCCATTATAGTGGAACTCTAAAAATTTCAACACACAAAACTTAAACAAAAATAAAAAACCCCAAAAAATACCACACAGAAGAATGTGGAAAAAGAACACCCCAGTAATTTTAACACACAAAAATAAAAATAAAAATAAAAACCCCCAAAAACAAAAACGTTGAAGAATGTGAAAAAAATGTCGAAAATAAATTACATATAAGAACTTATATGGAAAAGATAACATGTATTATCTGTAAAATCAACTTACCTTAATAGATTGGGACAATGTTTATCAAGAATTTAAGAGAAAAAATTCAAATTTGAAGAAATAGGTTAGTACTTTATCAGAATTTGAAGAAATAGGCTAGAAAAAATCTCAAATTTTTGAAATTTTCCCAATTCAAAACAAAACAACCCCAAATTTTTGAAATTTTTCCAATCCAAAACGCAGAAGAATATGGAAAAATAATACCAAGAAAATTTACAAAAAAAAGTTATATGAAAAAAAATAAAATGCATTAACTGTAAAATCAACTTACCTTAATAGATGGAAACAACGTTTATCAAGAATCAGAGAGAAAAAACGGAATTTGAAAAAAAAAACATCAGAAGAGAGATATTGGAGAGAATTGAAATATTTATGAATGACATGAAAATAGGGTTATGGGAAGATAAAGTGGCGTGAAAAGAGGATAGTGAAAATATATGGATAAAAGTCACGCGCTTGGTAATAAAAAAGGTAAAATATTGTTACTTTTGCTATTAGTTATAATTTTAAGAAACTATTGCTATTATTTGTAATTAATGTCTTAGGTATGCTAGTTTATGTAATTTTTTCATAAAAAAATTGATTTTAATTAAATCCATATATGTTTGGACTTAAATAATTAATCCAATTATATTAATCCGCAATATTTATTTGGAATTAATATATTTTGAATTTAATATAATCCAAATTTTATATGAATTTAAATCTTCAAAATTGCATCGCCCACACGTACTACTCCTCTTTATTATTATTATTATTATTATTATTATTATTATTATTATTATTATTACCACTACTACTATTTCGTTCTGCCCCTACTACTATTATTTGTTTATTTATTTATTTAACTTTTTATTAGTATTATTATTAGTAATAATAGTAGAAGCAATATTTTTAAGGTTGTTTGCTGCAAGATACTCCACATATTACACACTATTACAACTACTATTAATTATTATTATTACTATTCTTCTTTTTATTATTATTCTACCACTACTACATACTCCTCCTCTCTATTATTATTATTATTATTATTATTATTATTATGTAAATTAACTCTGTCTCTCTCTCTCTATCTATATGTACATATATATAATATTTAAATTTTATAAGATATAAGTTTGAAAATGTAAGAATCTATTAACTCTTCAATTATGGATTTCTTTTTATTAAGATAATAATTTTTTTAAAAAAAAGACAATGTATTTCAAATTCAAATACTTAATTTTTCAATTCAAAATTTTTATTACATATTTTTTAACTTTGTCTTAAATTGTCAGTTGACTTATCCTTGTGTTGTCACTTGACATCTTGTGATATAAATACTTACTCATTTATGTCATATTAATCCATCATTTCTATTATATAGAAGAGGTGGTTTCGACCACCTCTTGTAATTACTAAAAAACCTAATTACTTCCACTTATTATATACCATGCCTCAATATATAATAATTATATTTTTTATTGTAATAATTTAATATATTTTATTAATTTATATTAATTAACTATAACTACATATTGGAAGTGAATTTTTTTTTTTAATTTAACTATCATGTTCAAAACTAATTTGTTACCACAAATCACAATAGTTAATAACTTAAAATATTTAAAAGACATATAGAAATTTTATTGACTCGTACCAAAAAACCCTCTACTCCCACTTAATTACATATCATGCTTCAATAAATAATAATTCCATTTTTTCATCATAACGATTTAAATATTTAATATATTCTATTAATTTATATTAATTAACTATAACTACATATTGGAAGTAAATTTTTTTTATTTATTTAATTAACTATCATGTTCAAAACTAATTTGTTACCACAAATCACAATAATTAATAACTTAAAATGTTTAAAAGACATATAAAAATTTTATTGACTCTCATTATTTTAGTAATGCCACAAAAATTGAGATAAAAGAAAAAGTACTGCAAATCATTATAATTAACAACTTAAAATATTTAAAAGACATATAAAAATTTTAGTTGACTCTCAAAATTGTATCGAAGCCACATAAATTGGGACACAAGAAGTAAATATATTATTTGATATTTACGTAAAAATTATTATAAATCACAATAATTAACAAGTTAAAATACTTTTTTAAAAATAGATAAAAGTTCTATTCAACTCTCAAAATTTTATCGGTGCAACATAAATCATGATAAAATAAAAAATTATCTTAATTAATTGCAACTAAATATTTCATTATTTTAATTGACTTTTATACAAAAAATAATCTTTTTATTTATTTATTTATTTTAATAAATTTAAATTTTAAAATTATTTTTTTCTTATATAGAAATACTAATATTTAAAATTAACTATAAATTTTTAAAGTACAAAATTAATAAATTTAATTTAATAAAATAAATTTCTAATGAATATTTTCTTAGAATTTGTGTTGGGTCAATATATATCAAGTTAAAAAGAAATAAAGAAAAATATATAGTAAAATTTTATTATTGTGAAAGATAAATATAATGCACTATCCAATAATGTTTAATAATATCATATTTTGCATATGCAAATATAGTATCCCGTATTTAATTAATATACTATTTCGGTGAATTATCGATGATTACTATTGGATATGATAAAATTATATTAATTTTTATAGTAATAACATAATCAATTGCTCTTAATTAATTATTATGAGTCATCTAGGTATTAAGAAAATAAATAATATTTAATGAAAAATAAAATAAACATAAAATACAAAATTAACTCTTAATGTTTTAAATTAAATTGTTGTCTTTCAAACGATGATTTTACTATATCACTCCTTATTATAAGTCATTTATGTATTAGAAAAATAAGACTAACAAAATGATATGTCAACATAAAATATTTGATTGACTATTAAAATTATATTAGTGCCACATAAATTGAGATAAGACAGAAGAAGATATAAATCAACATATATTATTTGAAAATGAAATAAAAAGTACTGTAAATAACAATAATTAACAAAAAAAATTTTAAAAATTGACTGATTTCTATTTCAGCTGCTTCAGTCGTGATTTTACTAGATCACCCCTAATTAATTATTATGGTCATTTAAGCATTGTGCCACATAAGTTGAGATAGAAAAAATATTATAAATCATAATGATAAAAATTTAAATTATTTAAAAAATATAATTGACTGTCGTCGACACAAAATTCTGGACAAGGAGAGTAACATATATTATTCAAAAATTACATAAAAAGTATTATAAATTACAATTGTTAACAACTTAAAATATCTAAAAATAATTTAATATGTTATATATTTCAAAAAAATTAAATGAAAAATACTACAAATCACAATAATTAGCAGCTTAAGAAATTTAAAAGATATAAAATATTTGGTCGACTCTTGAAATTAGATTAATGTCACTGAAATTGGAATATAAGAAAAGTATTATAAATCACAATAATTAAAAACTTAAATTATTTTTAAAATATAATTGACTATCAATGCCACAATAATTTGGGCAAGAAAAGTAACGTATATTAATTTGAAAATTATATAAAAAATATTATAAATTATAATAGTTAACAACTTAAATTATCTAAATACCTATTAAAATAACATATGTTGAACTCATGCTAAATTTCGGATGAATTCTAGAAAACATATGCAATCATTTTATTAAAATTTTTATTTAAATATATCAAGATTGAAAAAACAAATAAATATTTTAATGTTGGGTCCGTGCTGACATGGTCATGCTCCTCTAGTTTTAATACAAATGGTGAGATAAAGTAATCCTATGAGTAACAAAAACCCATAAGGGAACATGATATAAAGTTAATCCCAAATTCTATTCCAGAATTATTACTCTAATCCAATAAACCAAATGACTCCTATAGTGTTACTGTCATTTATGTAAACTAAACTATTTTCTGGCTTGCATATAAACCAATTCGATCCAGCAGATAAAAATGATAAATTAAGAAAGGAAATACAGAAAGATTAGTTTGGAAACATACAGTAAAAAGAAGAAAATGTAGAACTAGCTTGCTGGCGGAATTTTGCTTTAACAAGAATATGCAAATCTGTGCATATATTATATCCTGGGGAATCAGTAGTAAGAGATGGGTTGGATATTGAAATCTGTCCAAAAATTCTGACGCGATGTAACACAAATCTTACCTCTACTTCAACCCAAAAGACTAGCCTGATAGGTGGAGAATTTATTTAGCATATAAATTCATAAATATTTATCTATTTTTTCAATGTGAGACAATTGATACATAACAATCGCCTCCGCTTGAGAACCAATAAACTTGTTGATCACGGTTAGCTCCTCCCTCTTGAATCCAAGCCACCACACCTGACACTCAGAGCTCCACGATGGATAGACTCTCGTTGGTCACGGCAAACCATCACTCCGAGTTACGGACCCACGCATGAAACTCTCAATGAAAACATCAATGTTATAAATCAAATGATAAAGTTCAACTCAAAAGACTAACCAAATGAATGGTAAATCCATCAAAATTTCAGAACGTGGGCATACTTGCACCAGGGAGAATTTGTCCTTGTCATTAACAAAAATTAATTGGATGAATGTCGTATATCCAAATTGTTTTTGAAGTTTTTTATCCTATGACCAAGCCAACCTCATAAACCAATGTATATCAGAAACAACCCGCCAAAAAAAAAAGGAAGAAAACTACTAACAAATAGTATCTCCTCAATTCTTGTATGACAGCAAACATACAAACAATAGAAGCCACTAGCTCTCTCTCTCTCTATCTACTAGCTCCCTATACCATGTTCCTCAACACTCTTTGAATCCCCCCATTACAATTTACTAATGTATGGCGGCGTCTACGGCTTTGCTGAGTATTACTCCGCCGCAATTCAACTCCACAGCTAAATCAAAGGTAACCCCAAAACCCTCTCTTTGTTACTGCTCTGCTACAGCCTCTACTGTTACCGAGGACCCAGGCACTAGTGCTCCCAAGAAATTTACTTATAGTAGAGCTTCTCCATCTTCCAGATGGCCCCACTTGAAATTCAACGACACCCACCAAAACCCCCTGCCCCCTCAGGATGCTGATTTTGATGTGGAAAGTGATGGGAAGATGGGTTATTATGAGAAGGAGTCTTTGAACTCAAATGGGTTTCGAGGGAATGATGAAACTCAACAGGTTTTGGGTAGACCCAGTAGAAATTCTCGGCCCTCCCATTTATCCGTTGCCGTTCCGTCGTTAAAAGATGCTGATTTTGAGGTGGAAAGTGATGGGAAGATGGGTTATTATGAAAAGGAGTCTTTGAACTCAAATGGTTTCCGAGGGAATGATGAAACACAAGAGGTTTTGGGCAGACCAAGTAGGACTAAGGCGAAGAAAATGACGAAACTAGCACTCAAGAGGGCGAAAGATTGGCGTCAGAGGGTTCAGTTTTTGACTGACAAGATATTGGGGTTGAAATCTGAGGAGTTTGTAGCTGATGTGCTTGATGAAAAGATGGTCCAAATGACTCCTACTGATTTTTGTTTTGTGGTGAAATGGGTTGGTCAGTCCAGTTGGCAAAGGGCATTGGAGGTTTATGAATGGTTGAATCTTAGAAATTGGTACTCTCCCAATGCTAGAATGCTTGCGACGATTCTTGCGGTGTTGGGCAAGGCTAATCAGGAAGCATTGGCTGTGGAGATATTTATGCGGGCGGAGCAAAATGTTGGGAACACAGTTCAAGTGTATAATTCAATGATGGGTGTTTATGCGCGAAATGGGAGGTTTAACAGGGTTCAACAGTTGCTTGATTTGATGCATGAGCGCGGGCTTGAGCCAGATCTTGTGAGTTTTAATACTTTGATTAATGCACGTCTCAAATCAGGCCCTATGACACCAAACTTGGCAATTGAACTTCTTAATGAAGTAAGGAGTTCGGGCGTTCAACCTGACATAATAACTTATAACACTCTGATTAGTGCTTGTTCACGCGAATCAAATGTTGAGGAAGCTGTAAAAGTTTTTAATGATATGGAAAGTCATCGATGCCAACCTGATTTGTGGACGTATAATGCTATGATTTCAGTTTTCGGGAGATGTGGAATGGATGGTGAGGCTGCAAGACTGTTCAATGAACTGGAGGCAAATGGCTTTTATCCAGATGCAGTGACATATAATTCACTGCTCCATGCATTTGCAAGGCAGGGGAATATTGAAAAGGTTAGGGAAATCTGTGAAGAGATGGTGAACATGGGTTTTGGAAAGGACGAAATGACTTATAATACCATCATTGACATGTATGGGAAGCAGGGTCGGCATGACCTTGCATTGCAAGTCTATAATGACATGACGTCTTCTGGACGAAGCCCTGATGTAGTTACATACACTATTCTTATTGACTCATTAGGGAAAGACAATAAAATGGCAGAGGCTTCAAAAGTGATGTCTGAGATGCTAAATGCAGGGATAAAGCCAACAGTGAGAACTTACAGTGCCTTGATTTGTGGTTATGCAAAGGCAGGGAAGTGGGTTGACGCAGAAGATATGTTCGACTGCATGGTGCGTTCTGGAATTAAACCAGACCACTTGGCATACACAGTGATGCTGGACATGACTCTGAGATCTGGTGAGACCAAGAAAGCGATGCTATTGTATCGTGACATGGTACGCAATGGATTTGCTCCTGATCTTGCTCTATACGAATTCATGCTCCGAGCTCTTGGAAGAGAAAATGAAGAAGAAAATATCCAGGTTGTGATTAAGGACTTGAAAGAATTGGGTAATTTGAGTCTGCAATCCACTTCATCTCTACTTATTAAGGGTGAATGCTATGAATTTGCAGCCAACATGTTGAGGTTAGCTGTGAAAGAGGGTTCTGAGTTTAATCATGATGACCTGTTGTCTATTTTGGGTTTTTACAGTTCATCTGGGAAGATCTCAGAAGCTATAGAATTGCTAAATTTTGTGAAGGAGCGTGATTCCAGGTCAATGAAACTTATAAATGATGCCTCGATAATTATTAACTGCAAAGCTCAAAATTTGAATGCTGCTTTGGATGAATACCGCGAAACAGGCGAAAGTGACTCATATAGTTTCAGTTTTTCTGTGTATGAATCACTCATCAAGTGTTGCAACGAGGCTGAACTGTTTTCTGAAGCTGCTCAGATATTTTCTGATATGAGGGCCAGGGGTGTAGAACCTTCGCGGGATATTTGCGGTATAATGGCTGTGATTTACTGCAAGATGGATTTTCCAGAAACAGCACATTATTTGATTGATCAGTTGGAAGCAAATGGTGTGCCCCTTGGGGACATCTCATTTCATGTAAGTCTTATTGAGGCATATGGTAAGCTGAAAGTAGTTGAAAAGGCAGAGAGCGTGGTGGCATCTATAGAACATCGGTATGGTGTTGTGGGAAGGACGGCTTGGAATGCATTAATACAAGCTTATGCTTTAAGTGGTTTCTATGAGAAAGCTAGAGCTGTTTTCAATACCATGATGAGAAATGGTCCATCCCCTACGGTGGATACCATAAACAATCTCATCCAAGCATTAATTGTTGATGGTAGATTAAACGAGCTGTATGTTCTGATTCAGGAACTACAAGATATGGGTTTTAAGATTAGTAAGAGTTCCATTCTTTTGATGCTTGAGGCATTTGCACAAGCTGGTAACATATTTGAAGTGAAGAAAATTTACCACGGAATGAGGGCCGCCGGATATTTACCTACCATACATCTTTACAGAGTTATGATTGGGTTACTGTCCAGGACTAAACAAGTGAGGGATGCTGAAGCCATGCTTTCTGAAATGGAGGAAGCTGGATTCAAGCCAGATCTTTCAATATGGAATTCAATGCTCCAGTTATATAGTAGAATTGAAGATTTTAAGAAAACAGTGCACATATACCAGAGAATTCAAGAAGCTGGACTCAAACCAGATGTTGATACTTACAATACCTTGATAATAATGTACTGTAGAGATCGTAGACCTCATGAAGCTTTTTCATTAGTGCATGAGATGAAAAGGCTGGGTCTATCTCCTGCGAAAGACACTTATAAGAGCCTGATTGCTGCATTTTGTAAGGAGCTGATGCTGGAACAAGCTGAGGAACTCTTTGAAAACCTGAGGTCGGAAGGACATAACCTCGATCGCTCTTTTTATCACTTAATGATGAAAATGTATAGAAGCTCTGAAAATCATTCCGAGGCTGAAAAGCTAATAGAGAAGATGAAGGAATCAGGGATCGAACCATCTGATGCTACGATGCATTTGCTGATGACTTCATATGGTTCTTCAGGCCATCCAATGGAAGCTGAGAAAGTGCTGAATAGTCTAAAGTCAAATGGTGTAAATCTCAGTACTCTACAATATGGTTCTGTTATTGATGCTTATCTCAAGAGCAGAGATTACGATACTGGCCTTTTGAAGCTTAAGGAGATGATTAGGGAAGGTCTAGAACCAGATCACAGGATATGGACTTGTTTTATCCGAGCCGCTAGTTTATGCGAATACATTACTGAAGCCAAAACTCTTCTAAATGCTGTCGCTGATGCTGGTTTTAATCTTCCTATCAGGCACAGTTTGAATTTGATTTTCTTTTCTCTTTTCAGAAACTTCTATTTGTGGCTGTCTTTTCAGGGATGAGTTTGCTGTATTGTTCCGTTTTCTCACTTCAACTAACTGTTTGTCTCATATATGCAGGTTTCTAACAGAGAATTCAGAGTCTCTGGTGTTGGACTTAGACCTCTACCTGGAGCAAATTGAAGTTGCAGAGGATAAAGCAGCATTGAATTTTGTAAATGCTTTGGAAGACCTATTATGGGCTTTTGAACTCCGGGCCACAGCCTCATGGGTTTTTCAGCTGGCTATTAAAAGGAGCATTTACCATAATGATATTTTCAGGTACATTGACTTGGCTTGCAACATAATAGGCAAAATTATACTTGTAATCGTGGTGTATTTGATGTATAGATTTGATATTCCACTTTTAGGAACTACATGGAATCTGAAAACCACTTGAGTTTATTCTTTCTGTTATTTCTCTTTTATATATATATATATATATATATATATTATGGAATACACAGAGATCTTCCAGATAAAATATGATTTGATTTATACCTCTTACTTGTGCGTAATTGTTTCTTTGAAAGATTAAGATGCCAGTTTCCATGTCTTCCCTTTTCCTGAAGGCCTTTAGAAGTTGTCTTGAAATCAGACTAAAACTCCTGTTGGAACTGCGGCTGTAGGCCAATGATTGGATAAGGGTTTCTTAGGTAGCCATTGCCCCCCCCCCACCTCATTGGTTTTTTTTTTGGGGGGGTGTCTCTAATTGCAGCTTTTCATTTGGGTTATTGCACATAATCATATGTGGAAGTGGAACTGCTGGAGTACACACACTGTAACTGCTACCATTTACCTACTACATTGAACAACTCCTGCGCTACAACTTGACCATTTTTTCTCCTTTTTCCAGTGTCTACAACACAATCCTTTCGATTTCGATTTAGATACTAGTAGGTAAAACTATGGGGACTAAAGTTATGTGCTATAGACAAAGCGCCTGGTCCTGATGGTTTTACAATGGGATTCTATCTAAAGTGCTTGGAGGTTATTAAAAAAGACATTATGGAGGCTTTTCACAACTTTCACTCAAGTGAAATTTTTGAAAAAAGTTTCAATGCAGCTTACATTGCTTTGATTCCTAAGAAGACAGGAGCTAAGGAACTCAAAGATTTCAGACCCATAAGTTTGATTGGTAGCTTTTACAAGCTAATATCGAAGGTGTTAACGGAAAGGTTGAAGAGAGTGGTGGATAAATTGGTGGACAAACAATAGATGGCGTTTATCCAAGGCAAACAGATAATTGATGTGGTGCTTATTGCTAATGAAGCGATTGACTCTAGAACTGCACAAGGAAAATCCGGTATAGCATGCAAACTTGATATAGAAAAAGCCTATGACCACGTGAATTGGGAATTCATCCGTAGTATGCTGAGACAAATGGGCTTTGGGGAGTAATGGATCTACTGGATCAAGTTTTGCATAACTACTGGGAAATTTTCTGTTCTCATTAATTGGTCTCCTGAAGGTTTTTTCAATGCAAATAGAGGAATAAGACAAGGGGATCCTCTATCACGTTTTCTTTTCATCATAGCAATGGAAGGACTCAACAACATGTTGAATATTGCTAAGGCAGAAGGAAGTATACACGGTTTTGAAGTTAGCAATGTGGTTGGTAGAAGCGTAGAGATCACGCATTTGCAGTATGCGGATGACACCTTAATTTTTTGTCGTGCTGAAGAGGAACAGTTGTTAATTCTAAGACTAATCCTAGTCTATTTTGAGGCTATATCTGGTCTCCACATTAACTGGAACAAGGGTCACTTATATCTAATTAATGTGGTTCCTGATATGGATCACTTGTCTTTGATCCTAGGAGGAGTGGTAGGCACACTACCTTCAATCTACTTGGGAATGCCATTGGGTGCAAAGTCTAGATCCATAGACATTTGGAACCCAATTCTAGAGAAATGTAAGAAAAAGCTAGCTGGATGGAGAACACAATACTTATCAATGGGAGGGAGATTGACTTTGATAAACTCTGTGCTAGATGCCCTACCTACATATATGCTTTCCATCTTTCATATACCTCAATCAGTTGCTCAGAGGTTGGACAAAATCAAAAGGAATTTTCTATGGCAGGGGAACAAGGAAAGCAAATGCTTTCATCTGGTCAAATGGAAGAATATCATTAGAAGTAAAAAACATGGAGGTTTAGGAATCAAAAACCTTAAGATCCAAAGTACAGTTCTTAAGGTTAAGTGGCTATGGAGATACCAGCAGAAGAATCAGTCTCTGTGGTGTAAAGTCATCAAGAGTAAGTATGAGAAGCTCAATAAATGAGTAACAAAAGAGGTACACACTCCATATGGTGTTAGCTTCTGGAGGTTTATTAGAGTGTTTTGGCCATTCTTAAGTAGCCATTCAACTATTAAGGTGCAAAATGGGAGCAAAACTAGCTTCTGGATTGACAAATGGTTGGGTCCTGAGAGCCTTAAAGATCTTTTTCCAGATATTTTTGCGTTGGCTCAAGACCAACAAAAGACGGTTGTTGAAATATGGACACAACGAGGGTGGGATCTGATTTTGAGAAGAAATCTTAATGACTGGGAAATTCCCAGAATGATTGAACTTTATAAACTTTTGGAGAACTTTCAAGGTTTGAAAAGAGGAGAAGATTATTTATGGTGGCAAGGGTATGGTAAAGGCACATACAAGGTAAAAGATGGATACAAGCAAGCAAACCAATATGATGATCAGTGCCTCAAATGGCCATGGAAGCATATCTGGAAAACCAAAGTGCCTCACAAAGTGGCATGTTTCACTTGGCTTCTGGCCAATGAGGCAGTCCTAACCTTGGACAATGTCTCCAAGAGGGGAATCTCTTTATGCAATAGGTGTTCTTTATGTGGAAAAGATGCAGAGACTGTTAGATATCTTTTCCTGCATTGTAGATTCACTAACCAGTTGTGGCAAATTTTCCTAAATCTCATAGGCATTTCTTGGACTATGCCTAGCAAGATTGATGATACTCTGTTTAGTTGGGATGAGGGATGAGGCTGGTTTCGGAGCTAGAGACAGAAGCAGATGGAGGATGATTCCGGCCTGTATTTGGTGGACTACATGGAGAGAGGGAAATGAGAGTTGTTTTGAGAATAGGAGCAACAACTTACAGGAGGTCAAACTTAAATGTATTTTGTTGTTCTCTTTTTGGTGTACAAATGTGTACTCTAATAAGACTGAATCAATTCTAGATGTTTTAGGATCCATCTAGAGTAGGTTTTGCTCTGGGGAAGATCATACTCCCTTTTGTTTGTTTGTAAATATGATTTTCTTCAGTACTTGGGTAGTACTGCTTTAATACAAATTTTACCAGTTCCAAAAAAAAACAAAAAACTATGGGGATACGAAATCTATCTTGCAATGGTTAAGTATACAATACGTCAATACCAGCTTGCATATGGTGGACAGTTTGAAAAGTGAAGAACCTAGGATGTTTTAAAGATACAAGCAACTCCATCCAAGGATAAAGCCAACAACACCTTTTTGTTTTATTTTTGGTGTAAATGGAACTTGTAAATGAGGCAGAATCAGTCCAAGAGATGCTAGAATCCCTACATGTTTAGAGAGGGATATCCTTTTGCTCCTCTTTACAGATGCTCCAGCACCTTCATAGTTCGTAGTGCTGTTATTAATGATACCTTACCATTTAAAAAAGGACGTGAAGTTTTAGAGCATTTAAAATTGTACGTTATTTCTCTTATTAAGAAGAGTTGTCGTTATTTTCTGTTTCCAGTGCTCCAAACTTCAGGTATTTCGTTTTCTTTGTTTCTAGCTGATGGTCACTCTTTTGTTGTTTTTGACTCTTTTTTATTAGGATAGAATTCAACTTCTATGTTTTTTGCTTCTACTGGACTACTCTATGCATCCCCTTTTCGTACTGTTGGACGCACCACCATTTTCTACTGAATTGGAAAATTTATATGGACTGAATGACAATCTTAAGACAAACAAATTTCTTTCCTTGCTACGGCTCCTTAACTTGATAGGGGAAATAGAGCATAGCAAATCCTTCTTTCTTTCACTAGTAGGTTACTAGATTCCTTCGAATTCTCTCACGCAAGGACTTGGAGAGATCAGAGTTACCATTTTTGTCTCTCCGTTGAAGACCCTTTTAAAATTGTTGCTTGTGAATGCTGCATCAAAACTAAGATCAAGGAAGGTCCTCTTAAATCTTTACATGGACATCAAGATTGTGACATGCATTTCATGACAATCTATTATTTGAAACTTCACTATTTTTGCATTTTTATCTAATGTCTTTTGATGTTCACCTTATTCTGCAGAGTGGCTGACAAGGATTGGGGGGCCGACTTCAGGAAATTGTCTGCCGGTGCGGCTCTTGTTGGTCTCACATTATGGCTTGACCATATGCAGGCAAAGTTTTCCTTTAAAAGCTTTGTTGCCATGACCATATCCCAAAGGAAGAAAACATTTTCAAGCTCTTTAAAGATCCATATTTTCTATATAAACATTCTTTTTCAATTTGGAGTGCTATGAACTAGCTCCTCTCTGCCCATTTCTAATGACGAGTTCAAAAGAAAATTGCTTAATATGCAGCATCATAAAACTTGGGTTGTGATTAAATCCACTGATCTTATCAGCCAATCCCCACAGCTTATATCTAACAAACTTGAGGTTGATAGAATTCCTTTTTTGTTCTCTGAGGGGATAAGTCAAATCCCTGTTGCAATATAGTTGTAGCATAGCTTAATAAGCTAGCAAATATTTCGTTATTTATGTCCATGTTTGATATATTTGTTCTGCCTTGTTTTTGTTGTGTTGATTTCTAAGATCCTTTTGATAACTTTTCCGTTGTTGTCAAAGTTTTGTTAAGGTTGCTCAAAGTGAACAGAGCTTGACATAATCTTACTGTTTGTGCAGGATGCATCCTTGGAGGGCTTTCCTGAATCTCCAAAATCCGTTGTACTTATTACTGGTAAATCTGAATATAACAAAGTTTCTTTAAATAGTACAGTGAAGGCATACCTTTGGGAAATGGGTTCTCCATTTCTACCTTGTAAAACTCGGACTGGAATACTTGTTGCAAAAGCTCATTCCTTAAGAATGTGGTTGAAGGATTCCCCATTTTGCTTAGATCTAGAGTTGAAAAATAGGCTTAGCCTTCCGGAGATGAACTCAATGCAGCTTATTGAAGGATGTTTTATTAGACGTGGCCTTGTTCCAGCTTTCAAGGACATTAATGAAAAGCTTGGGCCAGTAAACCCGAGGAAGTTTGCGAGGCTTGCTTTGCTGTCAAATGAGAAGAGGGAGAAAGTCATTCAAGCTGACATTGAGGGGAGAAGGGAAAAGTTAGCCAAGTTGGAGAGTACTGCTGTCGCAAAGAGGAAGAATACAAAAAGCTTCAGGATGAACAAATTTGTCAGGGTGTCCGGTCCTGCAAAATGATGGCTTTGCCTGAGGAGTTGATGCTCTTGTTCTCTGCAGGATCAGAAGCTCCATAAATCCCGTGTGCTATAGCATGTAATGTTCAGAATGTAGTCTGAGAAACATTCTTTCTCAGGAGAACGGTGTAAATAGCTGACTGAGGAGAAGCATGGGAGGTGTCAGCTCACGTCAAATGCAAGTTTGATCAAGAGGAGATCACAAAACTTCAAACAATTCCAGAGTTGCAAGGGAATTTCAATCTCAAAGCTAACCGAATCATATAGCAATTTTTGCTTCAGACGTTTTCTGTTGCTGTCTGATTAATTAAACAATGTCTGGAACGCCTCTCAGTAAGTTACCCACTGATTCAACTCCCTCCCCCGCCCCAGCCCCCGATCCTTCAAATATAATCACGATAATCTTCTTCAACGAAGACCTCCCATTTCATCATTGTTATATATTACATACATTCAAACTTTGCTTCCATGTGTTCTGCAAAATTTTAGTTCACTTGATTGATTTGCTTTTACTTGCAGAGATACTTTTACCTAAGTTATCCGTGCAGTTCCCATTGACGAGGTCCAAGACACATACGTGGCCCGTAAGTATTGGTTGTCAACCTGATAGAAATATCGAGCCCATGAGAGTCTTTCCCATGTTTAAGTTTGAATTGGAGGAACATTCGAAGCCTCCAGGGCATGAGCGCAAGGAGTTTGCGCTTGCTTGTAAGTTATTAGCTCTCTACCTAATCATGCTCTACCTTACTACATGCAACGGTTGCAATGTGAAGTCCCCGTGTTATCGGTGTAAGCATGCCATGTACCTGCAGCCTGTGAGTTGTTCTTGGAGATAGAAAGTAGAATCAAATGTTTCATGTATTGTTCATATGTAAAACAGTCCCCTTTTATATGGGTCAAAGAGAAGCAAACCTTGAAAGGAAATGTTCTCTTAATTATTTGCATTCATCTTAGGGAGAAAGAAATGCATGTTTTTCCACTCTCTTTTTCCCTCTCCATACTCTCGCCATCTTGCATTCATCTGGTAAAGTTGTTGTCATGTGATCAGAAAGAAAGGTCATGGGTTCAAGCTTGGAAACAGCCTCTGGCAGAAAAGTAAGGTAAGATTGCGTACAATACACCCTGATGGTGGGGCAATTTCTCGGACCCTGCGCATAACGGGAGCTTTAGTGTACCGGGCTGCCCTTTGTACTCTCATCAGCTTTTGTGACCCAAAAAAAAAAAGTTGTTTTAAGGTACCATACCAATTTTCTCAACAAAAATTTAAGACATAATTTTAGAGACCTTCCTTCAAGTTTGATTCAGTTTACTAATATCACTCACGATTTTGCAATGTTATGTTTACCTTTTTTTAATATTTTTTGTGTAAACAATACTTTTAACTAATTTATTTTTTCAACTAAAAAAGTGATGAGATTAATTTGCCCTTTCTAATATAATCTGTTGCTTGCTTAGTTTTGCTAACATATTATCTGAAAAATCTTTAAAATAAAAACGTAATGCATAGGCTACCCTATTTCTGTTTCATTTTGCAAGGACCTGAAGATTTCAAGTGTCAGGGAGATGCCCAATTTGATGTCATTAATTTTGTTCATACGGAGATTTTTCAGAAAAAAAATGTAAAATTATTAATTAAGAACAAATATCATACTATTATAATTTTTTTGAAATCAACAACAAATATGTTCGGAAAAATGTTGCTCTCCTGTTTCAAAATAGTTGGCATAATTAATTTGACACTCTCTTTAAGAAAATATTTATTAGAAATTTATTTTGTCAAATTAGTCTTATTAATTATGTTTTGCTGATATAAATATGAGTATATATACTTTCTTAGTCATTTAATGATAAGAATAGGATTGAAAGACATAATAATATCCTCTTAATTTCATGAATAAGATAATTAAATTAAAATAAATATTTTTTGAGAAAAGAATCAAATATTTTGAAATAAAAGAAACAATAACAAATAAAATTAATGTTACAAAGCTAAAATGATAGAAGTCTATGATACTATCGCAAATTTCAATTCTGAGTACAATCAAAATTAGGGCCTCAATAAATGTCAGATACAGTGAACGTTTTTTCTTTATTTGTGAGTCGAATCATTCGCACTCACATAAGCAAAACCATGGATAATTAAAAATATTTTATGAGATTATTTTATTTTATTTTTTATATAAGATAATAATTTTATTAGTTTTGTATGAGTAATGAAACAAATGATTTTTAAATTAACTAATATGCAAATCAAACATGAGATAAAATTAATTTAAATTTTTTACTCTTATTCCACTTATCAAATGAGTATATTTATGAAGATCCAATTATGAGATACAAAACATTTATGTAGCTATTTTTACTGGCTCTATCAACTTATTAGTCGTCACTAAAGGTGTGTTTGATAAGGAAAAAAGTATTTTAAACTTTGTTATGTTTCGTTGATCAAAACTTTTAGATAATATTTCTTTAGAAAAACAAAATCTTTACTAATGAGAAATGTCTATTCTAATTAAAATAGAAATAGTAAATTCTACAAATGATATTCTACATTGACAATATCATCCTTATTCATCTTCAACACACTTCATCTTCATCCCAACTTCCCTAACCCCATTAGCACCACGCTACCCCAACTCTTACCTTTCATAATACTACTATAATATTTTTTATTTATATATGTACAAACACAAAAATTTTCAAAATATATATATTTATACTTCTTCTCCTAAAAACATTTTTCAAGAATTTTTACTTTTTTTTTTCAATCCAATCACAAATATCTCATAGTATCAAAGAGGGGGAAATACTGGCCTCAGGAGGCAAGACCTAGTAAATAAAGCAAGAGGTCTACCATTCAAGGTTGTAATGCAATAAATATGATTCCCTTATTTTAATTAAAAAAAAAATTAAAAATTACACAAATACACAACTTATATTTTTAATATTACAAAAAATCTCAACTCCCTAAACATATTACAAAAATCCCAACATATACACAGAATTTTATGTATATGTCGGCTATGTTATGTATATTAATAGGGAGAGAGAGTAAAGTAATTAAAAAAATGAGAGAGTGTAATTAGTTCCAAAAGAATTGGTATTTATGTTATTTATACTTAAAAAATTTCAATTTAAATATTAAATAAGAAAAGTTATTATAAAAAAAATAATTTTCTTTTGAATGGATTTTACACTTACATGGACATAATTAATCCTCTAAATGACATATGGTTGAAAAGGAACAAAAAGCAACTGGTCGAATTTGCCCTTTTTAGGCAATTTCATCAACAACTATCTAACTTACTCCCTCCCTCCCAAATTATGTGTCGCTATTTTCTTTTTGATCCCTCCCAAAAAGAATATCATTTTTTCTTATTTGATAAGTTTTTAAAAATATAATTACAATTTTACCCTTAGTGGTCCCACTTAATTTTAAATACTATTACTCCTTTTTTTATTTGTTTTTTCAATTAAAAGTGGTCTCACTCGATTTTAAATACTTACTCCTTTTTTTAAGAAGGGTAATTTTGTAACTTTAACAAAGTCAATACTTATTTCTTAAATATCGTGTCCAGTCAAATGGCGACACATAATTTGGGACGGAGAGAGTATTAAATTTATTTGGGATTATCACTATTAATACTACTTATAGTATTTTTTTTTAAATTCAACTAAAAGATATCATTGAAGTTATAGATAAATAGAGAATTCGAACGTTACGTGCAACTTTGTAAAAGCAACCGGCCTAATTGTTAATGATATAAATGGAATTAGAAAGAGTTGACCAATTATATGATACTACATTATTGAGTAATATTATTATTATCAAATGATGTAAATAACATCATAACTATATGAAGATTAATTAGTGATCGTTATGGACGGTTTCTCATTGACTTATTATTCGTTCTGTTTAAAGTATTAGTAATAGGATGTGTTAAAATGCTTTTTAAAAATTATTTTTATATTTTCCTATATTTGATTGGTGAAGATCTTTAGAAAACATTATTTATTAAAAAAAGATGAAAATAAATTTCTAATGTGAGTAGAGAAAATAAGTCATGGCGGATAGATATGTCCTCACAATCCCAGGAGCTTCTGCTCTTTAATTTCTTTAATGACTCAAATTTATAATCTCTTAATAAAAATAAAGATTTTTCATTATCCGAATAACTCGTTTTTGTCATGACTTATGAAAAGTACTTATAATAAAAACATATTTTTCAATACACGTGTAATTGACATTTGACCACACATCTTTTATGTGCAAATATATGTATTTTATATTTATTAATTTGGTAGGAATATTAAGTGGAAGCTAAGGGTTTTTTATTTTTTCCCAAAATAAAGTATGCCACGATGTGACGTGACAAACATTCTTCCCTCTAGAAATAAAAGAAGTAAAGAAAGAAGAATACAAATTGTAAAATCTAAGCAAGTCGAAAAAACAACTAAAATATAATAGGATTTTGGATGTAATTGATCGAAAAATTAGTTTAATTACAACTTTTTGGGATGATTGTGGCATACCATTTCGTGTATTTTATGTTTTATAGTTGATCGAACGTGTAGTGTATGCAAATATACAAAAATAATTTTACTTATATATAGTAACAGTGTCATTTTTTATCGAAGAGGATTAGAATGAATTTCTCAGATGTACCTAACTCTGGCCTGTCTCAAAGTCGTAGATAGGTTGTTTCCAAAAGACCTTCAACCAGAGTAATACATATCAGAACAATTAAAAGATTAAACAAGACAAGAATAAAAAAAAAGACAAACAGTTCGATCACACCAAATCAATAATTGCACAAAATGGAAGTTTTTTTTTTTAAATTGTTTTTATTGTTACATAAACTATGAATTTAACAATATAATATAAAAAATCAGTCAACAATCAAAAAATAATTATATTTAAAATAACATTATAATGCAATAAAAATAAATAAATAATCATCAAAACAATAACAAACAAGCGACTAGTTCAGCTCCAAAATTAATACAATCCACACTTGAGAAATGAAAAATAGGAGAAAAATTAAGATATTATTTGACCATAGATTTGAATACCAGATTTGAAAATCTACCTTCAAATATTTAGCTCATAAAATTTAATCAAATTTTAAAAATCTAATTTGAAACTCGCTCATAAATTCTCTAATCCAAAATAAATAATTTTTTACCCTAATACACACTTATTAAGGAAAAAAAATTAAGACATAAATTGTACTCTACTTTTTATTTTTTATCTTTTAAATATTATCAAATTTCTCTTGAAATTTCAGCCACATTAAAATAAAGTTAATTAAATCTTTTAAAACTCATAACCTAGAAAATATAAATAAATGATAAAATTAAAAGAAATTCCCAATATGTCTCTTAAAAATAAAAACTCACTTATTTTAAATATTAGAAAATAGCTTAAATGAAATATTAAAATGCATGTCTATGTAGAGCATTAAATTTCAAAAGTCATAAATTTAAAGCTTAATTTTTTTTAACTGGACAAATCAATCATTGGACAAAATGGAAATTTTTTCTTTTAATTGCTTTTATTGTTAGTAAACTATAAATTTAACAATACAATATAAAAAATCAGTCAACAATCAAAAAATAATTATATTTAAAGTAACATTATAATGCAATAAAAAATATAAATAATCATCAAAACAATAATAAGCTACTAGTTCAGCTCCAAAATTATTACAATACACACTCGAGAAATAAAAAATGGGAGAAAAATTAAGATATTATTTGACCATAGATTTGGGTATCAAATTTTAAAAATCTACCTTCAAATATTTAGGTCATAAAATTTAATCAAATTTGAAACTCGCTCATACATCCTCTAATCCAAAATAAATAATTTTTTACTCTAATACACACTTATTAAGAACAAAAATTAAGACATAAATTGTACTCTACTTTTTAATTTTAATTTTTTAAATATTATCAAATTTCTATTGAAATTTCAATCACATTAAAGTAAAGTTAATTAAATCTTTTAGAACTCATAACCTAGAAAATATAAATAAATGACAAAATTAAAAGAAATCCCCAATATGTCTCTTAAAAAATAACAACTCACTTATTTTAAATATGAAAAAATAGCTTAAATGAAATAATAAAATACATGTCTATGTAGAGCTTTAAATTTCAAAAGCGATAAATTTAAAGCTTAATTTTTTTTAACTGGACAAATCAATCATTGGACAAAATGGAAATTTTTTCTTTTAATTGCTTTTATTGTTAGTAAACTATAAATTTGACAATACAATATAAAAAATCAGTCAACAATCAAAAAATAATTATATTTAAAGTAACATTATAATGCAATAAAAATAAATAATCATCAAAACAATAACAAGCTACTAGTTCAGCTTCAAAATTAATACAATCCACACTTGAGAAATAAAAAATGGGAGAAAAATTAAGCTATTATTTGACCATAGATTTGGGTACCAAATTTTGAAAATCTACCTTCAAATATTTAGGTCATAAAATTTAATCAAATTTGAAACTCGCTCATACATGCTCTAATTCAAAATAAATAATTTTTACCCTAATACACACTTATTAAGGAAAAAAATTAAGACATAAATTGCACTCTACTTTTTATTTTTAATCTTTTAAATATTATCAAATTTTTCTTGAAATTTCAGCCACATTAAAATAAAGTTAATTAAATCTTTTAGATCTCATAACCTAGAAAATATAAATAAATGATAAAATTAAAAAAAAAAAAATCCCAATATGTCTCTTAAAAAATAACAACTCAGTTATTTTAAATATTAAAAAATAGCTTCAATGAAATATTATAATGAATGTCTATGTAGAGCTTTAAATTTTAAAAAATCATAAATTTAAAGCTTAATTTTTTTTAACTGGACAAATCAATAATTGGACAAAATGGAAGTTTTTTTTTAAATTGCTTTTATTGTTACATAAACTATGAATTTAACAATATAATATAAAAAATTAGTCAACAATCAAAAAATAATTATATTTAAAATAACATTATAATGCAATAAAAAATATAAATAATCATCAAAACAATAACAAACAAGCTAGTAGTTCAGCTCCAAAATTAATACAATCCACACTTGAGAAATGAAAAATGGAAGAAAAATTAAGATATTATTTTACCAAAGATTTGGGCACAAGATTTTGAAAATCTACCTTCAAATATTTAGGTCATAAAATTTAATCAAATTTGAAACTCACGCATACATCCTCTAATTCAAAATAAATAATTTTTTTACCCTAATACAAACTTATTAAGGAAAAAAAATTAAGACATAAATTGTACTCTACTTTTTATTCTTAACCTTTAAAAATATTATCAAATTTCTCTTAAAATTTCAGCCACATTAAAATAAAGTTAATTAAATCTTTTAGGACTCACAGCCTAAAAAATATAAATAAATGATAAAATTAAAAGAAATCTCCAATATGTCTCTTAAAAAATAACAACTGAGTTATTTTAAATATTTAAAAATAGCTTAAATGAAATATTAAGATGGATGTCTATGTAGAGCTTTGAATTTCAAAAAATCATAAATTTAAAGCTTAATTTTTTTAAATGGACAAAATGAATTTTTTTTTAATTGCTTTTATTGTTACATAAACTATGAATTTAACAATATAATATAAAAAATCAGTCAACGATAAAATAATAATTATATTTCAAGTAACATTATAATGCAATAAAAAATATAAATGATCATCAAAACAATAACAAGTTACTAGTTTAGCTTCAAAATTAATACAATCCACACTTGAGAAATGAAAAATGGGAGAAAAAATAAGATCTTATTTGACCATAGATTTGGGTACCAGATTTTGAAAATCTACCTTCAAATATTTAGGTCATAAAATTTAATCAAATTTGAAACTCGCTCATACATCCTCTAATCCAAAATAAATACTTTTTTACCCTAATACACACTTATTAAGGAAAAAAAATTAAGACATAAATTGTACTCTATTTTAATTTTTCATCTTTTAAATATTATAAAGTTTATCTTGAAATTTCAGCCAAATTAAAATAAAGTTAATTAAATCTTTTAGAACTCATAACCTAAAAAATATAAATAAATGATAAAATAAAAAGAAATTCTCAATATGCCTATTAAAAAATAACAACTCACTTATTTTAAATATTAAAAAATAGCTTAAATGAAATATTAAAATGCATGTCTATGTAGAGCTTTAAATTTCAAAAGTGACAAACTTAAAGCTTAATTTTTTTAATTGGACAAAATGGAAGTTTTTTTTAATTGCTTTTATTGTTACATAAACTATGAATTTAACAATATAATATAACAAATCAGTCAACAATCAAAAAATAATTATATTTAAAGTAACATTATAATGCAATAAAAAATATAAATAATCATCAAAACACTAACAAGCTACTAGTTCAGCAACAAAATTAATACAATCCACACTTGAGAAATGAAAAATGGGAGAAAAAATAAGATATTATTTGACCATAGATTTGGGTACCAGATTTGTAAAATCTACCTTCAAATATTTAGGTCATAAAATTTAATCAAATTTGAAACTCGCTCATACATTCTCTAATTCAAAAATAAATAATTTTTTACCCTAACACACACTTATTAAGGAAAAAAAATTAACACATAAATTGTACTCTATTTTTTATTTTTAATATTTTAAATATTATCAAATTTCTCTTGAAATTTCAGCTATATTAAAATAAATTTAATTAAATCTTTTAGAACTCATAACCTAGAAAATATAAATAAATGATAAAAGTAAAAGAAATTCCCAATATGTCTTTTAAAAAATAACAACTCACTTATTTTAAATATTAAAAAATAGCTTAAATGAAATATTAAAATGCATGTCTATGTAGAGCTTTACATTTCAACAGTCTTAAATTTAAAGCTTAATTTTTTTTAATTGGACAAATCAATAATTGGACAAAATGGAAGTTTTTTTAAAATTGCTTTTATTCTTACATAAACTATGAATTTAACAATATAATATAAAAAATCGACCAACAATCAAAAAATAATTATATTTAAAGTAACATTATAATGCAATAAAAATATAAATAATCATCAAAACAATAACAAGCTACTAGTTCAGCTTCCAAATTAATACAATTCACACTTAAGAAATAAAAAATGATAGAAAAATTAAGATATTATTTGACCATAGATTTGGATACCAGATTTTGAAAATCTACCTTCAAATATTTAGGACATAAAATTTAATCAAATTTAAAAAATCTAATTTGAAACTCGCTCATACATTCTCTAATCCAAAATAAATAATTGTTTACCCAACCCAATACACACTTATTAAGGAAGAAAAAAAACAAGACATAAAAAGTTAAAATAACATTTCACTTATTTTAAATATTAAAAAATAACTTAAATGAAATATTATAATGCATGTCTATGTAGAGCTTTAAATTTCAAAAGTCATAACTTTAAGGCCTAATGTTTTTTAATTAGACAAATCAATAATTGGACAAAATGAATTTTTTAATTGTTTTTGTTGTTACAAAAACTATGAATTTAACAATATAATATAAAAAACTAGTCAACAATCAAAAAATAATTATATTTAAAGTAACATTATAATCCAATAAAAAATATAAACAATCATCAAAACAATAACAAGCTACTAGTTCAGCTCCAAAATTAATACAATTCACACTTGAGAAATGAAAAATGGGAGAAAAATTAAGATATTATTTGGCCATGAATTTGGGTATGAGATTTTGAAAATCTACGTTCAAATATTTAGGTCGTAAAATTTAATCAAATTTTAAAAATCTAATTTGAAACTCGCTCATACATTCTCTAATCAAAAATAAATAATTTCTTACTCTAATACACACTTATTAAGGAAAAAAAAAAGACATAAATTGTACTCTACTTTTTATTTTAAATATTATTAAATTTCTCTTAAAATTTTAGCCACATTAAAATAAAGTTAATTAAATATTTTAGAACTCATAACCTAAAAAATATAAATAAACAATAAAATTAAAAGAAATATTCAATATTTCTCTTAAAAAATAACAACTCACTTATTTTAAAGATTAAAAAGTAGCTTCAATGAAATATTAAAATGCATGTCTATGTAGAGCTTTAAATTTCAAAAGTCATAACTTTAAAGCATAGTACTTTTTTTTAAGTTTCAAATTGCCAACTCAATTTATAATACCCAATCACGAGTTAAATCCATTTTCCGAAAAAAAAATAAAAATACTTTCTTCGGTCTATTTTATCCGTCTCAAATTTTCTAATTTGATATCCTATTTTACTTATATTTTTTATTTGTTAAGACAAAACAATTTTTTTCTATTATACTCTTAGTGTAATTGATTACTCCTTGTTATTATCCATCCATTAATATTGAAATTAATAACAACATACAATTAAAAGAGTTTAAATGATAAAGTTATATTATTAATCATCATTTTTTTAATAACTGTGTTATTCTAATTTGAAACGGATAAAATGAAGGGAGGAAATAATAAAAAGAGAATAATAAGAGACCAAATACATCCAATCTTGAGATGCAGTTGACAACAACAACCAAATTTTAAAGAATCTCAATTATACTATTTATTTACTCCAAAAATATTAATTCAGATCACACTGGGTGACCATATAATAAACACCCAACAACTAAACAATCATGCAACTCCAAAAAAAAAAAAAATAATAATTAAAAATGGCAACAGGGAATGCATATCTAGGTTCAATGAAGCAAAGTTTTAATGAATCAAGCAAAGAAAAATTGTTACTGCCAAGGAAAGGCTACTCTGACTTGGGGGTAGGTGGTGGTGGTTGTTTTAATGGAAGTGACAACTTTCTGGAAAGGTTTCGTTATGGAGTTTATGAGTACTGGAACAGTGTTAAAGAAGCTGCAATTAAAGCAGTTCAAATGGGTCGTAATGATCCAAGGAAGATTATTTTTTCTGCTAAAGTGGGGTTTGCTCTTGCTCTTGTTTCCATTCTGATTTTTTTTAAGGAACCGATACCGTATATTGGGAAACACTCCATTTGGGCCATTCTTACTGTTGTCGTCGTCTTTGAATTCAGTATAGGTAAGTGAAAAATTGTTCTTCTTGTTTTTTATTTTTTTATTTATTGTTGTTGTTGTAATTGGGGGTAGGGTAAGGTGAAACAGGTGCAGGGATTATAAGAATCTTCATCGACAGGTGAAAATTTAAGTGGCCAACCAACCGAGCTACTAAGATTTGCGAAAAATTTCATTTTTTAAAAAGTATATGGGGCAGGGGAAGGGAAGACAGCTGAGGGAATTGCAGGGTGGGGAAGCGAATCCTCAGGTAGCCAACCAACCAACTGAGCGACTAAGATTCGCCAAGAAAAATCATTTTTTTAAAAAAAATTTGGAGCAGGGAAAGGGGAAACAGGTGAGGGAATTACAAGGTGGGGAATCGAATCCTCAGGTAGATAACTAAGTGAGCTATTAAGATTTGCCAAAAGTTTCCTTTTTAAAAAAGATTTGGAGCAGGAAAAGGGAAAACTGGTGAGGGAATTACAAGGTAGGGAATCAAACACTCGTGTAACCAACCAGTTAAGCTACTAAGATTCTTGAAAATTTCACCTAATCAAACCCTCTTCAGGTAGCTAACGAAACAACCGAGCGATTAAGGTTCCCAAAAATATTGTTTTTACTCAATTGGAGTAGGGGATGTGGAAGGGGAAACATGTGAGGGGATTACAAGGTGGGAAATCGAACTCTCACTAACAAGGTGAAAGTTTAGGTAGCCAACCAACTGAGCTATCAAGAGATCCCCGAAGAATTCTATTTTTATGCATCAATTTTGCAGTTTTTTTTTTTAAAATGTTTTTTGTTCAAGGGAAGAAAAGGGTCGTTGCTAATTTGAGATTATTATGAATAAAATGTGTAGGTGCGACGCTTAACAAAGGATTTAATAGGGCTTTGGGGACATTTTCTGCTGGAGGATTAGCTTTGGGGATTGCTGAACTTTCTCTTATGGCTGGACGATATCAAGAGATTGTGATTGTGATCAGTGTATTTATTGCAGGTTCGGCTTCGATGTTTGGAGATTTGGTTTACTTCATGAATATCTTAGAAGTTTTATAATTGGTTTATTTATGAATCATGATGAAAAAGGTTATGTAATACATTTTGTTTCTAACTTCATCTTGTTTTCTCTGCTTCTCTTTACGAGCTTAGAGATGTAAAAGTGAAGTGAGAATAATTGGCATGCTGATCTAGCTAGAAACTATGTCAAAATAATAAGTGATTGAATAAGTTTGCCGTAGAAGTGAAGAAATGGAAAAACAAAGCCAAATTGGACAGAAAATGAAACTTTAATCGTGTGTCAAGTTTCTAAATTTGATTCAACTTGAGCACTTAATTTGTATCCTTCTGTGAATTAGGCTTCAACTATTCAATGCAACGTGAACTGTTAATTCGTGCTCTGAATAGATTTCATTACTTCAGAATATTGAGGACAGCAGCTTATGCATAAAGTTGTGATTTTTTTTTTCTTTTTTTGATAATCATGGTGTCCGGCCAGCTTGCATGCACCTCAACTAGTTCCACGAGATACCTGGTTTCATAGAAAGGCGCAACTTGGTTCTTCATATAATGTTGATATTAGAGTTAATTTGCAAGGTTTTCAATTTTCACTTTCTTCTTGGCTAGATTTTTCTTTTCTGGGATTTTGAATTAGAAGGATTTCAAACTACAGGTGATTAAGTAGCACAAATGAAACAAGGAAAGAGATATAGAGAAGATCTTTGTCCAGCCTTGCAACTGGGTGACATGAGCAGTAAACTGGAGAACAAAGAGATGAAGTCTGAGAATCTGACCTAATATCTACTCAAAATAAGCACTTATATTAGGTGCATCTAAAACTTCAGTTGTAACTGTGTAGACAAAAGTATTCTCCACTCTTGAATTGAGGGAACCTCTTGATTCATATATTCCCCTCGGGTTTCAACTTCGTAAAAGAATAATCAATCACTCTAGCAACCTTAATAGATGATTAAGTTCATTAGCTTACTGAAAAACATTGCGTTATTTAGATTTCAAGAAAATCACACATCTATTACAGTGGTTCAAAGCAAAGGAAAGTTTTTTTCAGCTTCTCTTATCTCCCACGTACCTTATGCATCGACACCACAGCCGGAGTCACCATTTTTCTTCTTGTATCATGTATCAGCATTGAATAGGCCATTGAGAGGAAGAGTTTGGTTGACTACTAGATGGTATACAAGCTAATAAAGGCATTTAATATATATTTTCCAAGGCTAATACATACTATGATATCCTAATCTGCAACCTCTCCCTCTTGTTCCCGTAATAAGTAACATACACACACTCTCTCTCTCTTTCTACTTCCTTGTACCTTTTGGTGAAAATATGCATGTACATATATTTCCGGGGGAAGTCATTTCTATCCTACTCTAATCTCTACCTTTCTTTCCTCCACTTAGGATTTTGCGCGACTTATATGAAACTGTATCCTCCACTGAAGGACTATGAATATGGATTCCGGGTCTTCTTATTGACATATTGTATAGTGCTGGTATCCGGGACTTCGGATTTTGTTCAGACAGCTGTTTCTCGCTTGTTGCTAATTGGGGTTGGAGCTGGTGTTTGTTTGGTTATAAATGTCTGTCTCTACCCCATTTGGGCTGGTGAAGATTTGCACAAGTTGGTTGTGAAAAACTTTAAGGGTGTCGCTACTTCTTTGGAAGGTGAAGATTCTTTCAACTCTATCTTTAGGTTGTCTAGGGACAAGATAAACATGACATGCTTGACTGATATCCATCATGCTTCTTTTTTAGGTTGTGTCAATGATTATGTGCAATGTCTTGAATACGATAGGATACCATCAAAAATTCTTCTTTACCAGGTATCTGATGATCCTATCTACAGTGGTTACAGAGCTGCTTTACAGTCCACCAGCCAAGAAGATTCCCTGGTAAATCTATGTTGCTATTGATGCTTAACTGTAATATGTTTTATATCCTCCATTCCAAGTTGAATGTCCCACTCTGGAACTATATTATGCTAAGGTCTGAAAGTGTTCAACTTTAAATGGGTATCATGTCGAGGCTGGTAAGTTTTGTGTATTAAGAAAATCGAAGAATAAAAGTAGAGCACATGTAACTTATAGTGTAGCTTGACATTTTTTTGGATGGAAAGAGAAAAAAGATGAAGTTGGACATTCACAAGGGATGGTGGAACAATACCTGTTTTCTTGGGTTGCTAATTTTTGTATCCTGGTTCAGTTAGCTTTTGCTGTGTGGGAACCCCCTCATGGACGTTACAGAATGCTCCATTATCCTTGGGCTGAATATGTTAAAGTCAGCGGTGCACTACGGCACTGTGCTTCCATGATCATGGCAATGCATGGATGTATTCTTTCGGAAATACAGGTACAGCTCTATTTTTTTTTTAACTCAGCGTAAAACAATATGTGGCTCTGATTTTTTTATCTCTTAATCATTTTATATTCCACAAGTGAAGCCTAATTCATACCTGCCACTTTCTTTCTTTTTTCTTTTTGAGTCTGATATGGAACTAGGCAGCTTATGATCAATAGGAATATTTTAGATGTATAGTTATAAAAAAGGCAGTCTGGTGCACTAAAGCTCCCGCTATGTGCAGTGTTCGGGGAAGGGCTCCACCACAAGGGTGTATTTTCCGCAGCCTTACCTTGCATTTCTGGTAGAGGTTGTTTTCAAGGCGTGAACCTGTGACCTCCTGGTAACATGGTAGCAACTTTACTAGTTACTCCAAGGCTCCCCTTCGCGTTGATGGATAGTAGAGAAGTACTTAAATTGATCACTAATCAGCATTCTCGACTTGTGCAGTTCTACGTAACCTTCTTTCTTATTTTTTTGATATCGTTGGTGTCCGGGTTTTCTTGCTTAAACCTTGACTATTCCACCGAGTACCAGCTACCTCCTACCAGTATCGGTACTGGTAACGCAGCCACCAAGGTTTAGGAAGATGGAAAGAAATCACCTAGTCTTGTTGTCTCTGCTGGATTTGAACCCTAGTCTCCAAGTTTTTTCACTACTTCATTAACCTCAAGACCACACCCTTTGGATGCAGTTCCACGTAACCATATTCGGAAATGGTAGATACGTAGGAACTATGCTAAAGTTAGTACCTGTCAAGAGGTTTGCGCTCCCTCTATGGGTAAAACACGAAGGTGTGCACAGAACTATTAATTAATTTTTAACACCATCCCATTGGATTGTTCAATAAATAAATCTAGAAGTTACCAAGTGAAATGTAGATTCCCATCTCAGATCCAAAGATCACTTGAGGAGTGCTTAAACCTTAAAGCTGGTTGAATCTTAGGTTGGATGTTTGGCCTTTAATACAAACACCTGAACTGAGTACAGCTCATCCAGTCTTTTGCTTCTTGAGGGTGGCCGGAAAAGGAAACATAAGGGAGGGTTAGAAATTAGAATCACCACTAGCATGCCCAACTACACAAACTCCTTAAATTAAGGATATTTTTTGGAATTAAATAAATAGTGTAATAAATGAGTTACTTTCTTTGGGATCTTGGGCGGATAGCGGGAATCTATCCCCGCATAGCAAAGTGATATAAATTACGAACAATAGATATGAAATTAATTATCAGGAATAATAAATTAGAAATTTAGCCTAAGAATACTAGTCACGCAAAACTTTGAACTACATCTTGACATCTAAACTAGAAATTTGAATTTTGAACTGGTTTAATTTTTTTTCTTATATTACATATGTAACTTTTCTTTTTTCTTCATCAGGGCTTTTCTTCGCTAAATCCCATACTTTAATTGCACTAATAGCCTGCTTGGTCAAGCTTGTAAAATCAACTTATTTTGGAAAGTGTTTTCTTAAGAAGTACTTTGGGTGTGAAGCAGTTTGTGTTTGACCGATAAATTTAAAAAACACTTTTGAGCAGCAATTAATGTTTGACCAAGCTTTTCAAAAGTACTTTTTAAGTGTATTTTTCTCGTAAGTGCTTTTAGGGAAAATCTACTTTCTTTAGCTTTTGAAAAATGCTTTTTCTACTCCCTAAAAGCTCTTATTTTCTTTCAAAAGCTTGGTCAAACATCTCATTTTTAAAAATAAGCACTTTTGAGGAAACATAAGCACTTTTGGGGAAGAATTAGCTTTGGCCAAACAGGCTATAAATGTCCCAGCTGGTCTTGGTGCTTTTCACCTTTGACAGCTCTTGTCAGATGTTATCAGTTGTGTATCATGTCTAACTGCCAGCGTAGCTGAACACCCTTGCATTTTGGCTATAACTTTCCCAAGTATCCTAAAAATGATGAGATGACTTTTGTCCAAGTGTCATCCTTTTACTACCTAAACAGTTTGAAGGAAGAAGTATTTATACAGAAAACCCTTAAATGTCAGCGTAACTTAAGTAACATGACACAATTTTTGTCTAGTGTGATGACAGTTCACCAAGCTCTTTTAGAAATGCTCTAATCCGAAGGAGTTTTGTCCAAACGTACATCATCTTACAAAATCGGGTTATATTTGGCTATTGGTTCAGTGATGAAGTTTACAAGTTTTGCTTTATTAAATCTTACCTCAGACAAATAAAACGTTCTCTTCAGTATTCAAAGATATGAAAGTGATCTCGTAAATACAGTTTCTAGGTTCTCCACTTAATAGACATATAATATATATGTTTATATCTGTATTAGTATCTTTTCCTCTTAATAAACTAAAAATTCAAGAATCTTTCCCTATTCATCAGCTACAGCTAGCTGCATAAAATATATCAAACTGATTTTTGAGCTATATTGCCTTTTTGCACTTGTTATGGTCCTATTCTTGATTTTAGATAAAAAAAAAGATTTAAGAATTTATGCTCTCTTCGTGCATTCTTTTTCTTCTTGTAGGCAGCATCTGAATTGAGGCGAACTTTTATGAAGGAGATTCAGAGAGTTGGGACTGAAGGAGCTAAAGTGATACGGCTGCTTGGGGAGAAAGTAGAAAAGATGGAGAAGCTAAGCCCCGGAGATCCTCTCAATGAAGTTCATGAGGCTGCTGAGGATCTCCAATTGTTGATTGACCAAAAATCTTATCTTTTGGTTAATGCAGAGAATTGGGAAAGTTCAAAAAGACCTAAGAAGTTTGAAGATCCTGAACGCCTTCAAGAACTGAAGGACAGTGAACCTAAACCCATGGTAATTAACTCCCTTAGTGAAGCAACTCTCCATCTAAGGTCTGCTCACACATTGAAACGCGTGGATACTCTTAATCGAAATGTAAGTGTCAACTTTTCTGCTTCACAATGGGGTTCCTCAGCAGATGTGTTTGCGCAGCAGACAATGTGGCCTTCACGGCTTTCACTTGTTGGAGATGTGATCTTAAACGAGCGTGAAGTACGTACTTTTGAAAGTGCCAGTACATTGTCACTGGCAACATTTACTTCCCTGTTGATTGAGTTTGTCGCAAGACTTCAGAATCTTGTAACTGCATTTCAAGAGCTCAGTGAAAAGGCAAAATTTAAGGAGTCTGTAGATGCAGCTGAATCAAAATAGGCAGCTACTCTTTGAGATAAGTTATGTAACCGTTCCTGCTTTTAGGATTCAGGGCACCTTCTTTCTGCTGTTGCCAGTCACAAAGATGTTATCGATCGGAAACTTACATGTTAGATTTTGGCTTGGAAAGAAAACTATTCTTTTGAAGATGTCTTGAGATGATTATGTTATGTGTACTATACCAAGAATCGTAGAAAAATCGAGAAAAGGTTTCTGTTCTGCAGCATGTTTTCAGAGCCTGTATGAGCTGTGAATCCAAGAGATAAAAGATCATCTTTGACCCAAGATGTGTGTTAGTTCATGAAGAAGAGGACATGTATTTTTATGTACATTAATATTTGTACTTGTTTCTGATGAATCTATAAAGCATTCAAGATTTTTAAAGATCATTAGCTGGATAATATGGTCTTATTATGCAGATTGCATCCCTAAAACACCTGCATGAATTATTATTAAATTATAGAAAGACATTTGTTTAGCATTCCAATTGCTTCTTGCTTCCATACCGCCACTTGTGGAGACAGTATTTTCACCAAGGAGTTTCAATATCTCATATATATTATGTAATTTTTCGGCGAAGGGGTTTTGTATGAACTTCTTTCGGCCCCAGCATGCTGGACAAATGTCTTGCTCCTACCAACAACCTTACCTTATCCAGAGAAGCTTAACTTTAAGGGACTCTCTACATATTTAGCCAAAAATATTTAACAAACCACACTTCCATTATTAGTGACCCACATATAAGTTAAATTTCAAAATATTTTCTTAAGAACTTCATAATCTATAAATTATTTTTCTACAAAATTTATTCTCTAAATTTATGCTTTACAAAATTAGATCATAATTAAGTATACTTTAATCTTCTCATTAATAAGGAGTGAAGAGTAAAAATCAATTCTTGGAAAAACTTGATTTTAAATATGATCAATCAAATTATAAGCCACTTAGAAATTGAATAGAAAAAAAAAAATTTATATATAAAAATAAATAAATATTTCTTATGAAAAAAATATAAACTAAAAATATTGAAAGAAAATTACTATGGAAGGACTTTGAATTAAAAGGGACAAACAAATTTGTCAATTAAATTAGGATACTTTAAGTTTTAAGAATTAGGTAAAATGGAACAAAAAAAAATTCATTTTTTTTTTTTATATATTTTCGTTCTAACAACTAAAAAGGTTGTCTCAATAACTATCGAAGTTGTTCGACAATTTTGATAGTCAACTTCGATTGTTATTGAAACAACCAACAAAGTTATCAAATAACTTTAATTGTTCCAACAACTGTTTCAATTATTTAAATGATTTTATCCTTTTTAATTTAATAATATTGTGATACCCGTTTATTATTTTTTTTGAATTAAACATTTGAAGTCTTTCAACTTATTTTTCTCTACTATGAAGCGGAATCTCTCGTTGCATATATACTAACCAAGATAAATAATATAAGTCTAATCATATGCATTCGTTTAATTAAATTTCTTTTTCATCAAATTGTTCAGTATTTTGCAAAAAAGTGAACTATATAAACAAATGAATTGTGCACTAAAAATGTGCACAATCAAAAATAATATACTGTGCATAATCTATAAATAAATGGATTGTGCACTAAAAAAATGCACAATCTTTAAAAAAATGAATAATCGTGTCCAATCTATAAATACTATGAATAATAAGTGCATAGTTTATAAATAAAGAGATTGTGCACTTAATAAGTGCACATTCCATAAAGAATGGATTGTGCACTTATTAAGTGCACAGTTCATAAAAAAATGGATTGCACTTAATAAAAAAAATGGATTGTGCACTTATTAAGTGCACAATGTGAACTTTAACTTTTTTAATACCGTCAGAAATCTTTCGTTACAAAGTTAAAGGTATTGTGCACTTATTAAGTGCACAAAGTCTATTTTTGTGTTTTTTTTTTATATATGACATATATTGATACTTTTTTTAGTTGTAAGACATATTTTGGTTCCGAATTCTGTTTGGTAATTTCCAAAATTGCTTAAAAAAATCAATTTTGACTTTTTAAAAGCCAAAAGTAATAAGTAACTACTCCCTTGATTTAAGCCTCTTTAAGTTGACCAAACAAATGACATATATGTCCTTGTAATTGTCCCTTGAAGGCATTATTTCATAATTTGCTGCAAAGTAGTCGGGACGGGAAAAAGTATACCTTACCGCATGTGAAATTAGCTGTGCTACTTCTGGTAATTTAGATGTTCAGATGGATATTTTGTTTACTTTTTTGGGGGCGGGGGGGCGGAAGGGGGGGGGGTCAGCATTCATTAACTAAACATCACTCACTACATGGATTCTTTTGATAAGCTCGACATATATATTAATACTATCCTCAAAGGTTAAAAACAACAAGTCCAGTTTAATAAGAAAATGAAGTGCCGTCACAAATTGCACCTTAATGATACGAAATCTTAACGTAACCATGAAGAAACAAATAATCTTTTAATATATAATTATCTTTTCCAAACACATTAAAACATTCAACACTTAAATTTTTTTTTTAAAAAAATTTTAACGCACAAATTAATAGTCATTCATGAAAATATTTTTAATATATATATATATATATATATATATATATATATATATTAAAATATATATTAATTTTAATTTGAATCATTTTAGCAATAAAAATTAATACTCCCTTCGTTCCATTTTACTTATCCCAAATTGGGATGGCACAACAATTAAGAAAAATAATAAATAACATGACTAGTTTACCAAAGTACCCCTATTAAATGATGTTTACATTTTAATTTAAAGAAAAGGTAATTAATGCAAAGGGTAAAACATGGAAAGAAAAGTTTGTCTTATCTTGATAAGTGGGACACGTAAAATGGGACATCAACTTAGCCAATTTGGGACGGATAAAATGGGACGAAGGGAGTAATAATCAACTCTATATATTATTAACAGCTATAAGGGTATTTCAAACATTTTGACAAAAAAAAAGTGTTTAAAAACATTTATTTACCAAACACATCAATAATTTTTTTTTCAGTTTCAGCACTTTTATCAAACACATAACTGTTTATTTTTAAAATAAGTTCGGCACTTTCAAAAGCACTTTTAAAGAACTTTTTAAAAGTCACTTTTTTCAGCCTATCCAAACGGGCTCGTGATCTTCCATATGTTCAGTCAACTAATAATTATTATTCGAAAAGATATTTTTTTTTGTTAAAAAATGAAATTCGGAGGAAGAATAATTTTCTCAGATAATAACTAATAATTGTGTGAACATTTAAAATATCAACCCAAAGAAAATATGATCAACGAACAATCAAGTAAAGGGTTGACTTATTAAAATTTGTAGGCCTAAAATTGAAGCTAATATTATTTAATAAGCCTATTAATAATGCTTAATAGTTAGTCAACAATGGTAGTGTGGTGTTGGTTCACGTAAGAAGGCTGCCCCGTCGAATATTCAAGGCTGCGTTTGTTTGAAGTTTTTGTTTTGAAATTTTAGAAAGGAAAAATGGTTTAAAATATATTCAAATTTTAACGAAATTTGCTATAGCATGTCTAAATTTTGAGGGATTCTATGACCTCCTTGGTCTATTTATTAGTATATTTTTGCCATTTTTATTTGCTATTTATCTCAAAAATATTGTACTTTATACCTCATTCCAAGCAACCCCTAAAGATTAAAAGGTTTTAAATGAAAGAATTTTAAGCTATTTATAGATTCAAATATACAATTAAATAGCTCAGTACAATACTAGATATATTTCAATCAAAGCATGCAAACAGCAACTTACAAATTGTTTGGTCAAGTTTTTGAAATCGGCTTATTTTGAAATGTACTTTTGTTAGAAGTAATTTGTGTTTGACTAATGAATTTAAAAAACACTTTCGATCATCAATTAGTGTTTGACCAAAATTTTAAATGTTTTTATTCAAACGTGTTTTTTAAAAAAGTATTTACGGAGAGAAGCTACATTTTTTAGCTTTTGGAAAAAACAACTTTCGTTAATCTCCAAAACATTTATTTCCTCATAGAATTTTGAACATCTCAATTTTTTAAAATAAACACTTTAAAAAAAAAAAAAACACTTTCTACCTCCAAAAAATTAGACTGAACTATTAATGCGGGTTGTATGGACATTAAAGCTTTAATCAGAAGCGGATCTAGAATTTAAAGATTGTGGATTCCCAACTTATAACTTTTACCACTAGACCAATAACACACTTTGTTTGTGGGTTCCCAACTTATAATTCTTATATATTTACTAGTTTTTTCAATATAAATTTAAGAACCAAATGAAAATTATGAATTCCCGAAAACCCATAATTCAGATTGTGCATCCTCCCCTGGCTTTAATTAGTGTTGTTCATTATCAAGTGTGTGCAAAATTTAAAAGTGTCATAATCTCATATTGATCTACTTGCCGCAACGTTACAACATTGTTCAACGTTATGGATTAGATTTTAAACCAAAATGAGTCACCCATCACACAATATTTCAAGCCTACCCTGAAATATACGTGTGACTTAGTATACACTACACATTATAGTTGCTGAATTCAAGTCTTAAAGTTGTTGGAACTATTTTGTGGCCCCCAAAATAGTTCTCCTCATATGTCCGAACCACTCAAACCTTATTTCCCACATTTTATCTTTCACGAGGACCACTATCTACTCCTACTTTGGCTGCATCGGCGGAGCTACTCTTTAGTCAGGAGTTCATCCGAACCCAACTCGGCAAAAAATTATATTATCTTCATTTCATTTTATGTATCGTCATTTGATCGGACACGAAGTTAAAGAGATAAGTGATGACTTTGTATAGTTTACACAATTACCTCTCTTAAAGTTATTTTAATATTTACTTTTTAGTTGACTTTTCTTAATAAGTGAGGAGTATAAATTGAAAATGATGTCACTAAATAGATACCAAACAAGAAAATGTGACATTCTTTTTTAGACGGATCAAAAAGAAAATGGTAACACATAAAATGGGACTTAGGGAGTACTATTTATGCATGATCAAAGTTATTTTTATGTTTATATAGTAGATGATAAACCCCCTTCGATTTATTCGTTTTTTACTTTTAAATCTCCTTAGTAAAAATCCCGATTCTGTCATTATTTAATCGAAGTAACTTCGTTTCTGAACTTATCCCTCCTGATAAACTCACACATCCATCTCAGCTACTCTTATTTTCTAGATATGAAAGCTCTCGACAGACCAACTCTCTCTCTCATGCAATATAATTGATCTAACTATCATTGTGAAAAACTTTTCAAGTTACATTCTTCTTTAATTATTATAACCAAAATAAAACTAAAAATAAAATTACTCTAAATTACTTCAAAGTAGAATCGATTAAAAAGGAAAGAATATCTGGTAAGTATATGGTTTTATGGGTACAAAAAATTATTACCCTATAGCTATGAAAATAAATGCTCTTATATTTTGGGGAAAACAAACCATTTAAGAAATTAAATTCACTCCCCTTCAACTAACGCTAGCAGACTCAGCGGTTCTCTGCCTCACTGGGCCCACCTCTGCTATCTCCTTTAACACCCCCCACCCCCACTAATTTTTCCCCTTTCTAGATTCCCTTCGTGCTTTCTGCATTTTCACGGTAACCAAAATTAATTCGTATTTAATTCAACCATATATACACACACACACATATATATATATATATAAGTTTCTCAACTTTTATTCATTAACGGAAAATATAGTTTATATCGGAGAATTGGATCGGAATTTTATTTATTTTGGGTTAGCCGGAGATGGGCGATTCTACGACGGCGGCGGCGGGGGGGCAGAATTTAGGGGAAAGAGATTTTGTAGAAGAAGCTTCTAGAATTGTTGAACAAGCGAAGGAGCTACAAGATGCAGCTGCTTCATTGATCTCCCGTACTACTCGTGAAGAAGATTCGTTAAGGCAGAAAGCTAAGTCGCTTGATTCGTTCGTTCAAGGACTCCGTTCTGCCGCTCGGAAAAGTAAATTGGATCCTAATCAAGCTGAAAGGGTAATTAAGCTTTTTTTTTTTTTAAATAAGAGGTTTTTAAATATATATATCGGGGTGTTCGGGCCAGCTTGCGGTTCGTTTTGTTGATTTTTTTGTGCATATATGTTACATGCATGTGCATTTGAGTAGATGTTATTTTTGTTTAATTTTTTTTTTTTTTTTTGATTTTTATTTGTTGTTAGTTGGAAGAGGAGTTGTACAAAGCTAGTTATGTATTGAGTGAGGGAGATGCTGCAGCTTTTCTGCCGAGCAAATCTCATGGTACGCAGCGTATACTTCATTTTTCCTTTGTTCAATTTAAGATTGTATTGGTAGTTTGTTGGTGTTGATGTGGTTAATTGCAGGAGGATTTTTGAGGATGTTTTTGGGTCCAGTTAATGTTCGAGCTAATAGAAAGGATGTGCAATTGAAAGTGAAAGAGGAATATAATAGTTTCAGGGTACGTGTTTCAAGCTTTGATTTTTATGGTTTAGCTTTGTTTAAGTTACTGTGTGGGAGGTGGGTGATGGGTATCTGTTTGGATCATTGATAAATATAATGGTAATTGAACAAATTGGTATTCTTTCGGAGTTCAATTAATTTGATTTGCATGGAATATCTACTTGTCTGTTAAAAAAAAAAATGGATGGTGAGCACGATTTGCATGTACTATCTACTTGTCAAGATTTTAAAAAAGGAGTCGAAAAAAAGGAAATATGGTGGAACTGTATCATGTTCAAGTTGCATCGTTTCTACATGCGCCAGAACTTGAATATGTTCCAATGCAAAACCAGCTTTTGAGAACTTTTCATGTGTGCTTTGCATGTTGCTGGATGATATTTTGAGGAAGTTTAAGATTCCATATTGGTGGATAGTCTCTCCTTTGGACAGATTCTTATATACGGATTAGACCTTGAGGCCATCGGGTTATTCCTTGACAAAGCTTGGTTATTATTAGTACCAGATAATAGGCGTGACAAGATTCTGTTTTCAATGTTTTTACTCTTTTCAACTTGAAGTACTTAAGGCTATCATTCAAGTTCTTTTTAACTGACTATTGACACTTCGTTATTTGAGGGAAGAAAGCTAGTGCTGCTTCTATAACTTAAGCTTGAAATGATGCCGCCCTTCCCAGATAAAATGCATAATTGACCTGGATACATGAAAAGCTTCAATTATGAGGAAAGCTCTTTCTTGTAACGGCTACATCCGATCTTCTCTTGACAGGACAGGACAGCATATCTATTCCTTCTTTTCCCATCGGTGCTACTAGGCTTGAGGTCTTGGATGTGGGATGGATGTTTACCAGCATTGCCAGTTCAACTTTACCAGGTAGTACATTTAAAAAGAAGTCTTTCTCATTCGACTTCATATCGGCGGTGGTCGTGCTTTCCTATTTATTATAGTAAAAATTTTACATTTGACAAACATGTATTCTGAGCTTCTTGATGTCTTCAGGCCTGGTTGCTTTACCTCTACACAGGTTTGGCTTTGCGAGAGAACATTTTGAGAGCCAATGGAAGTGATATTCGTCCATGGTAATTGAACAACATTCCGAATTGCCATATGAAAATTTAAATGATTATGTAACTGAAGTAGCAGTGTTGTTTTAATGATTCTAAAGTTTGTTACCAGTATCAATATGTTGAACACAAAAGATAGATAATTAATAGAAATCATGGTTGTACTGTTTCAGGTGGATAAGACATCACTATTGTGCTATGGCCATGGCACTTATAAGTCTTACCTGGGAAATAGAAAGAGAACCTAACTGTTCACAGAAGCAGGTTTTTATTCATTTAAAATCTACATTTATATTTAATTAGCTGCTTATCAACAAAAAATGTTCTTCTCTATAATGTTTAAGATTTATAATACTCCACATTTTAATGTACAATCTTTTGCAGAGGGGTGTGCAACTGTTCCTGAATTGGGCTATCATGCAAGGCGTTGCAATGCTCCTTCAGAATAGATATCAAAGGCAAAGACTGTACACTCGTATTGCGTTAGGAAAGGTACACAAACAAAGGAATCATCGGTTTGACTGAGAAGTCCTTCATATGTTGTAATATGTCCTTTTAAAATCCGCCTTAAAGTTTCACTAATTTTGTGCAGATGAACTATTCCTTTTTACAAGTAAAATAAATTTTAGTAATAAGCACCAAGAAGGCGTTTGTTATCTAGTGCAGATAGGCTGATATATTTCTCTTCATAGGGACCGGACACCATGGTTATCAAAAAATATTTAGTATTTTTTTCTGCCCTGTGGTTGGAGAAATAACAAAAAACCTTGAGGATTGACTTCAAGCTCACTCTTTTGGCTTCCTTCTGTTGAGGGAATGAGTTTCTTTTTTTAATAACCGAACAGCCTTTGGCATTGCCAAATGCAAGGTAAGGCTACGTACAATACACCCTTGTGGTGGGCCCTTCCCCGGGCCTTGCGCATAGCGGGAGCTTTAGTGCACCGGGCTTCCCTTTTTGGTGTCCGGGCCAGCTTGTATGGACCTCGACTAATTCCACGGGATACCTGTCTCTAAACAACAGCAACAGGTAACAGGTACCAGGTAACTCTGTCCACCAAGTCTAGAGCAGATGGGAAGAAAACGCCTAGTGTTTTTCTCTATTGGGAATTGAACCTCATACCTCATGGTGCTCAACCCAACTTCATTGAGCCATTAGGCCACCCCCTTGGTGCTTGAGGGAACGAGTTTTGCCTTGTGGCTGAATAAAGAAAAAGACATTTGTCCTCCCTGTCATCCAATAAACTATCCTAACTGTGGAATTGTCTACTGAATTCTGATTACAGGCCAGGAGAATGGATGTGGTGTGGGGAGAAACTGCTGGAGTAGATGGTCAATTATTGTTGCTCTTCCCTGTACTATTTATCTTGCAGGTATACTGAGTTCTATTTGGATTTTTTTTTCTAACTGCAACTATTTTTTCTCTTGAAAATTTGCTCCTGTTGTTTCAGGAAACTGGGCCTTTAGGTTCAAGTTTATTGATTTTAAGTAGTCCAAGAGGCGGAAAAGTAGTGTAACTTCGCGTGATTTTGTTGTGCCTTGTGAAATGCATGTTAACAATCATAGATGGACCATCTTAGTGACTGTCTGTTTCAAATGTAACTAACATCTGTCAGGGATCCTTTTTCTCTTCAATCTTGACATGATTCCTCTGTGTGTTTGTGTGAAGTTTCTGAATATTGGAGTGAAAACATAATTCCATCTAAGCTAAAAGCAACTAGATTAGATGGGTGACAATCTGTATCCTTTTATGATTTGATATCACCTTTTGTAGATGATTCTTTTTTGGACATCACAATCACATTCAACAATAAGTCAGTATTCTTATTGGGGGAAAAGTCAGTCTAATTGGTTATCCCCGTGTACACGGAACGTGCTGTGGAATTTCATCGGTGTAGTTCTATCTTTTGAGGATGTTCCCAAATGACTGTATGCCTTTTGTTCTTGATGTCAGGGATTTGAAGCATATGTTGGAGTCTTGTTGCTCAAGACAGCATTCCTTGGTGTTGTTTCTGAGTGGCAGGTAAGATGAAACTCCCTCTCTTCCACGATATGTTATTTTGTTTGGTTGGTCCGGAAGTTAAGGGAAGATGATTCAAATAACATAGTGCAAGTTGGTTAGAGGCTTGTTTTAATATCAAAGTTTTAGACTGTGAAAAGTGAAGTTCCTTCAACTTATTTCCTAACAAATTATCTTGGGGGCTTGCTTGGAAATAGAACAGCTGAGTACACAAATCAAACAATATAAGTAACTAAACTAGACCTGCTCGTCTGTAATATTTAAATATATATCTTGTGTAAGCTGCCATGCCAAAGAATCCTGTTACTGTGACAGCCCCTTCCTGCCATTAACTAATCAGTTTGAAAAACATTGTGATTGTGGCAGGTTGTTACCTGTGGGATCCTTCTGATTATCATGGCAGTTGGAAATTTTGCCAACACAGTGCAGACTCTAGTGACAAAGTCTCGGGTTAAAGCTAAAATGAGGAGAGGTAAAAGTAGGCAAGACCTGAAATCTGAAACTGGCGCCAAAAGTTCGTGATCAGGCGTGGTTGGTCCAGTCTAGTATCCTGGCTATGATGGACGGAGATGCTTAGTTATTCATATACTGTTTTCTCGTTCATATGAGTAGGCACCATAATGCTTCTTTGACACTGACTTTGGGCTTCAGAGGACAGTTGCAGGAAATAGTCGTTCATGCAGTCCCCCCAAGGAATGATTTTGTTTGGTTCTTTTTTGTTTTGAGTGTTTTCTTGCCTCATGTTGAAAATTTTATGATGAGAAGGGATATGTCTACAGTAAAGGAACTTTGACTCTCAGTGATTTCCATTGTTTCTAAATTTTGGTACTACTACTAAAGCGTCAGCGATAATTGCAAAGCACTAGATGAGCAAAGCGTCTTCTGGTTTTTACTTGCTCTGATGTGTACCTCCGTATCTTGGTATGTGTCAGTTCTATTCATAGTAAATATGCATGTTTAGAAGTCTCTTTTCAGAATACTTCAGTTCAGTGATTACTTCCTGCAATTTGGTGACAATTAGAAAAAACACAGAACACTTGTCAAGAAACAACCCCAGTGAGGATTCATAGACTTGTTTGGCGTCGATGCATAATTGTTCACGGAATGGTTGATCTGGTCTGTGTGCTGCGATGAACAGGAGAAGCATTAGGTCTTGTATGTATAATGTATAATTATGTATTGGAGGTGTATAACCAGTGCATAAATAGTGCTTAACCGTGTTTTATCGACTACTGGTGATTCACGGAAGCAACAAATTAGATACTGTTTATTTAATATTTAATTTCTTGTTGGGGGTATCAAAAATACAAGGGAATATATAATTTACTTAAGTTGTTTGTGTTAGGTATAAGATCGTACTATTGTACTATAAAATCTACTGACATGCATGGAATTAATTAAAGTCTACAGTCCGTTTGCATATAATGAAAGAGACGTGAAGAATCTCTTCCATGTGAAGGAGAAAAACAGAAGAAAGGGCAAAGCTACTTCGCATGCAATAAAGAAGTCTCTATAGCCATTTTTTCTAATAAAATAATAATCACGTATTTTTTATGCCAGTTTTGCTATTTACTGAAGCAATATCACAGTCTTTATGGTAAAATATAATAAGCATTCTTCTTGTAATATTACTCAGTTTTGGGTATACCGTTTGTGCTTTAAAGTGAAATACTTATATGTGAGACCTTGATGTATGAGTTTCAACATTATCCTCTTATCCATTTCCTCTTCATTCATTTACCAATGAAAAATAGATCAAATTATCTCTCAACCACAACTCTCTTTTCCCCAGTGACAAAGACAAGTATAGAGAACACAAGAAACTTACAAATCCACTTGTCTCTTTACGATGTATGTCCAATTACTAAAAGCTGTGAAGGGAAATGACATGTTTTCCATAATCGCAAGTGGAAAAAACATAACGTACCAAAAAGGAAGATTCCAAGTGATAGCAAATTCAAAGTTAAAAATAGTGTGTACCTTAATATGTTGCAGTGGAAGTCGTTGAATTTGCTATTACATGATTGCCCCAAGTCAATCTTCGTCTCTCTAGGAAGCGGAGTACGAATTCACAAACTAAAATGCCTTTTTGTGTAACGTTGATTATTCACTGCTTTTCCATATACTTATTTTTCTCTATTTTTGATTTTTTCTTGTCTCACTGTCTCTCTATCTCTGAAATTCTAGAAGAATGGAACTTTTTGAAATATAAAGAGAGGCGGAACCGTTTTTTGTAACTATTCCCCCCATAATTCAAATATCCATTTTCCCCCTTTTTTTATCAGATAATCAAAAGAGAGAAAAGGGTCGGGTTGGGTCCAGGCTCGGATCGGTCCACATGGGCGACCCATGACCCGTAATCCAATATCTCCCACTTCGCATATGGTGGACAAGATCTGCAGCAGTACGACATCAACAAGTCATTAATTCATACGACAAATAGTTCGTGCGACCTGTGAGCATCACGAGCTTTACCTATGAGGTTTTAAAAGCTATATATATAGGAATCCAATCACATGTGGAAAGAATTCTCTACTAATATAAGGATTCTAATACTCACAATACCCCAGACATTATTTACTACTTTAGTAGTTATTTATTGGATCTGTCATCCTTTTTTAAAAAAAGGGTGAACTCGAATTCATGATTAACTTTATATACACAATTACACTTGACTCTTAGATTGTTAGTGTAATAGCCGGCTTGTGTAAACAAGTTAAAATATTCATTTTAATCGTCTTCCCTTTCCACTCGAATCTATCTGTTCCAATCAGCTGCTTTCTTAGACATGCACCGCATTGCCGAATCTCTCATGGCTATTAGTAACATGCTAAAGTAGCAACACTGATCGAAACTTTAAAAAACAGTTAAAAGTCTAAGGGTATTTCAATAAAAGGTTAAAATAACCTTGAGTGTCTCACACAATGAAGAAGCAGGGATTCATTCTTCCATTAACCCATTGGTCGCTAAGCACACGTGGTATGAAACACGCGCTACGATGTTATTACCTTATATTGGTGAGCGTGTCTTATTCTTTTAGTCATTCAACATCGTACAGATCTAGGTCTAGACACTTATAAATGTCTAACCTGAGTTTCTTTCTTTAATAATCCTCAAATCCATATTCTTAGAGAAACTCACATCTGGCTTTACAAAACAAGTCATTATTTTATAGTGGAACTTTTCTCTTCACGTTCCTCGACGTAAGAGGCGATTGCTCGTGTGAGAGAGCCAATCTTGCGACTTGTTTGACACACTATTATAATACAACATATTTTCACATGCATATGAGATTGAATATAAATTCAAGATTCTTATATTGATAATAATTATAATCAAGTCATCCACAATACATGAACAAAATCATATCCTACGTAATCCTAGAGCCATAACATGTTTCTCAAACAAGTCTCTAGGTATCGCCTTAGTAAAGGGATCAACTATCATTTCTCGTGTAGGAATGTATTGTAAATTTATTTCTCCACTTGCTACTACGTCTCTTATAAAGTTATACTTAATATCAATGTGCTTGGTCTTGCTGTGATATTTAGGATCCTTCGTATATGTGATAGCCGCTTGACTGTCACAATATAAAATCATGGGACCCTTAGAATTCTTTGCGACGTTCAAATGCTGAAAGAATCTCTTCAACCAAACAGCTTCTTGTACTGCAGATGCACAAGCCATAAATTCTGATTCCATAGTTGACAGGGCTGTGCAAGTTTGTTTCTTGCTTTTCCACGAAATTGCACCACCATTTAGTAAAACCTTTTGCCACCAATCGTGCTTTATGCCTTTCTATTGACCCATCTGATTTGTGTTTGACTTTGAGAATCCATTTGTTCCCAATAGTTTTACGTCCAGAAGGAGGTCAACTAGATCCCAGACTTTATTGATTTTCATGGACTCTAATTCTTTTTCAGGACTCGATAAAGCCTCAGTCACAAAATTAGGTCCATCTAATTCTATCGGAGATACCAGAAAGACATAATCCTCAATCTCATAAGATTGTTTAGGCACATCTTTTTTGGTACTCTTTCGTAATTGAAGTTCAGATTCTTCAATAGGATTTTGGGATTCACAACTTTCACTTGGACCAGGAATCATTTCTTGATCAATAGAATTATCAAGCATGTCTTGTGACATTATTTGATCATCTGAATTCAACATTTCGTAAAGAGGCTCATTTTACTTTATTTCATTCCTTTTTGAAAAATCATTTTCCAAAAATGTGTTCAATTTCAGTAATACTTCCATCTTCCAATTTACCAATGAATACATATCCTTTGGAGTGTTCAGAATATCTTATAAAGATACACTTCTTTTCTTTTGGACTTAGTTTTCCAAACTTACCAAAACGATCTTTAATATCTGCAGTACAACCCCAAGGTCGTAGATAATTAAAGTTTGGTTTATTACCAGTCCATAGTTCATAAGGAGTAGAAGATACTGATTTAGAAGGCACTTTATTCAATATGTAGGCCGCAGTTAATAACGCATCTCCCCAGAAAGAGATTGGTAAATTTGCCTGCGCCATCATGGATCTTGTCATATCCAACAATGTTCTATTCCTCCTTTCGGCTACACCATTTTGTTGAGGTGTATAAGGAGTAGTCAATAGTTTGATAACGCCTTTTTCAATACACAATTCTTCAAACTGTTTTGATAGATATTCACGTCCTCTATCGGTTCTTAGTGCCTTTATACTTTTGTCTAATTGATTCTCAACTTTATTCATATATCTTTTGAAGCATTCAAGTGCTTCTGATTTATGAGATATCAAATAGACATAATCAAAACGCGTGAAATCGTCAATGAATTTAATAAAATATGAAGCACTAGTCCTTGCCCTCACATTCATTGGACCACATATATCAGAATGGATTAATTGCAATGGAAATTAGGATTTTTTAGCCTTCCCAAATTTTTTACGTGAAATCTTTCCAGCAAGACAATTTTCACAAGTTGGCATTTCAATTTTGGAGAAAGAACCTAGATGTCCTTCCTTTGCCAATCTATTCATTCGATCTTACCCTATGTGACCCAATCTAGCATGCCATGTAAGTAATTCAACATCATTATTACTAGAATAACATGACATTACACAACGGTCAACATAATAATTATAAATTGAAGGATTACAATCTAAAACAATAAAGCGGTCATAGCGATGTCCAAAACCATAAAAAACATTATCTAGAGTAATTCTTATATAATTACGACTAAAGAACAAATGAAAACCAACATCTAAGAGAACAGACACAGACACTAAGTTTCGTCGAATTTCTGGAGCATATAGGACGTCATGCAACATTAAAGACCGGCCTTCACGCAAATCTACTTTGCAAGTGCCAATCCCTTTGACTTCAAGTCTTGCATTATTTCCTACATAGATCCACCTTGATCCAGGTGAAACTCGACGAAACTCTACAAACGCTTCTCGATCTCGACTTATATGGTCGGTGGCTCCTGAGTCTACAATCCACATAAGATAAGATTCAGTTAATAAAATAGTGCTAGAAACATATGTAGCACTTATAGATGCGTTTAGAAATGCTACCTTTTTCCCTTTAGGACATTCACGAGCAAAATGCCCCAGATTTTGGCAATTGTAGCACTTCATCTTGCTCTTGTCTTTCTTCTTGAAAACTTTTTCTTCTTCTTGGAATTTGGGTTGTTCTTTTTCTCAGAAGGTCCTTCTTCGATCTCTTTACCCTTCCCGTTCTTTTTTCACTTCTTCTTACGCTTGAATCTTGAAGAGTACTTACCACTTGATTCAGCCATAAAGGCATTAGAAGCAGCTTTAGCAGCACCAAGCCGCTCATCTTGAAGTTTAACATGACGTGCAACATCAGAAAAAGTTTTGATGTTGTCATTATGGGTTAAGTTGACCTTCAGGTGTTCCTAACTGTTGGGAAGAGATCGGCTGCTCATCCGAGAGAACGTGACCAGCACTTTTGAGTTGAGCTATCATATTCGACATCACCCTAAGGTGTTGTTTGATGTTTTGATCATGACGCTTCTTGTAAGTGTCAAATTTGATATTCAGTTGTCTGAGGCGGGTAACAGAAATACCCCCATATGTTCCTCGTAAGTGTGCCCAGATGGCATTGGTAGTAGGAAATTCCTCACACTCATGTATGAGGTCATCAACCACAGAACTTACAATGATTCCACGTGCAATGGAATCAGCTTTTTTTCAAACCTTTATAAGCTTCAAGTTTTCTTCTGTGTTATGCAGTATTGCCCTCTTCTGGTAGACTCAAGACATGGTTAATACCTTCGAGAGCATTTTGCTCTTCTAGTACATACCACATCTTATGACTCCAAATGTCGTAGTTATCTCCATTAAGTTTTTCTCCTTTGTTCAAGTCAGCAATTATGCTTTTAAATGCCATGTCTGTTATTAAGAGACAATTACGTAAGTATATTATCAATTATGCATGCAAGTTACACATTCAAGCAAATCATTTCACATAAAGGTTTCATGTTTAGTATATAATCGAAAAGATACTTAAGAATTCAATCATCATATACTAACTAAAGATTTAACCAAAATTAGAAATTAATTTCTTAATGTGCATTAGAATGTTAGCTTTCAATTAAGTCGTTTAAAAGTCAAACAAATGAATGAAATTTTTATAAAAGTATATAAACAACTTAATATATATATATAATATAAAGTTTATAATTAACTTCATGTTACAAGTCAATCTAAAAATAAAAGTCATTCCACAAATATTCAAGACGACTTATGTACACCCAAAAACGCTCGCTAGGCCAAATCTCGTGGTAAACATCAATTAATCTCTTGCCCCAAGGGTCACGGAGAGAATTTGCTTAAAATAGCTAATGCTTCCCAATTCGAGATTTCCACATAGTTTTCTAGTTCTACACGTTTCATCTCAAACAGATGTATAAAACTAGCAACACTAATGTTGGGTGACATCTTAAAAGACTTGAACTCTTTCAATTTCTTTTCTCTCTTTCAATTTCTTTTCTCTTTCTCTTCGTATAGACCTTTCATTTTCGTAACAGATTTTGTGTCGCACTGGGAACACCATTTCGTATGATTCTCGACCTCGAAAATATGCCCTTCGACAACGTGTTCTTCCACTTTGTCTCTTTGCTTGATATCCTGAACTCCTACTTGGAGTGATTCGAGTTTGTCCCCGTTCAACCATTTCTTAAATAGGAACCAAGAAACAATAAGAATGGATTTACCACTCAATGTGACACTTATGTCACAATTCATCGTAGAAGACAAAATCTGTTAAAATTATTATGGACTAATAAAAAAAAATTATCAAGTCTAATTCATCCACTTATTTAATCCACTTTTATGAATAATGACAAAAATTTAAAAAAATAAAAAATCAACCATTTTCACTAATATTATAACAAGTGCATTAGATTATTCTAAACATTTATTTTTAGAATAAAATAAAATGAAACGTTAGTGGAAATATCAGTAAAATTATAAAATACAGTGTTAAATTAATTGCACTATTTTCTATGCACACTTTTTACAAAAGTTAACATCCTAAAAGAAAATTTTATTTGTCAAGTTTGACAAAGTAAAAAAAAAAAAAGTCAAAGGCACATGATCACATTATTTTCTATACACGTCATATATTCCTTCTTCTTCTTCCTTAATATATTTTTTTTATTTTCACAGAACAAATGCTTATTTATTCTACTCACAAAAAAAAGAAAGAAATAGGTCATCAACAAGATCCATGGTTTAATGGAGCACATCAGATTCTAGATCTGAAAGTTACGAGATTTGTTCACGTTGGGTTCAATCCCCATAACCATTCGGTTTCTTGTTCTTATTAAACCAGTGAGTTACAAATAATTATGAAGATATTCTCACAGGTATGTACATACACAAATTTCTCTTAAATTTGAAAAATAACGTGTAAAAAATGGGACAATAAACCTGGCTCTGATACCATTGATAGCAAATTCGAAGTTAAAAATAGTGTGTACCTTAATCTGTTGCAGCGGAAGTCGTTGAATTTGCTATTACACATTTGCCCCAAGTCAATCTTCGTCTCTCTAGGAAACAGAGTACGAATTCACAAACTAAAATGCCTTTGTGTGACGTTGATTATTCACTGATTTTCCATATACTTGTTTTTCTCTATTTTTGATTTTTTCTTGTCTCACTGTCTCTCTATCTCTGAAATTCTAGAAGAATGGAACTTTTTGAAATATAAAGAGAGGCGAAACATTTTTTTTTGTAACTGTTCCCCCCATAATTCAAATATCTATTTTCCCCCCATAATTCAAATATCTATTTTCCCCCCTTTTTAATCAGATAATCAAAAGATAGAAATGGGTCGGGTCGGGTCCAAGCTCGGGTCGGTCCACATGGGCGATTCATGACCCGTAATCGAGCACCAAGGATAAACAAATATAGACGAAGGGGAGAACTTTACAAGCAATCTTTTAGTTAATTGGGGTTACTTGCGCCTCCGGTTAACGTTGCTCGAACAACCGTTTGCCAGTTGTATGTCAGCTCCTCCGAAAGCTATACATTTTTGGAAGGTCCGAACAACATAAGTCCGGTGTTCACAACAAACTAATAAATGAAGAACATGCACCTTTCAATATACATTCATTACAACCATGGTTAAGTGATTGATCAGAGTGCAATATTTGTTTACGTGGGCTTCATAAGAAAGACGTGAATCTGAATTGTAGCCTGTTTGGCCAAATTTATATTTTTTTCATTCACTAACAACTAAGGGGTCGTTTGGTTTAGAAGCAAGCTATGCATGAATTGTAATACATGGATTACTAATGCAGATAGATATTTATTTCTATGATTCTATCATGGATAACTGCAAAAGTTGTAATGCAGATATTTATTTTTATCAGAGTGTTTGGTCCAAGTAGCTTAAATAACCAGGGGGGAGAGGCTAAATATACACAAAAAGGCAAGTAACTAACATAGAACTAAGAAGATATTCCTGGAGGTTACATGTTTGTGGTTCATCAGTCAGATCTTCACAAAGATGCCCATGCTGCTCCAGTACCCGGCATCTCCGGAAGGAACAGGTTTGGCGGTGAACTTGGCTGGAAAAGGCCAAGCTTTTCCAGCAGTCTCTTGAATAGTATGCCTGCTGCATAAGATACACCCGAAACCGTGAAGCCTAAAATAATGTAAGTTGATATAGTTTTGAAGTAAGGTTTGGGTGCTCTCTGAACATAGGCCTTTCCAGTTGCCAGCATTAAGATGCACACAAGTGAAGCTGCAGCAACTGCCACAATCTTGAGTTCCTTGTCATCGCTCTTGCGGAATGAGAAGCCGTAGGTAACAGGAGGCACTAGTCCAAATATGATATAAGATAATACAACAAGTACAGCATGCAGTGTGAAGTTTTCTCTCCGGCCAAGTTGTTCTCGATACCTATCTACATGTTTTTCCATTATCTGATTGCTGGCTTGCTCGAAACGATCTCTTTTCAACTCCCAAAGCTGCAAGTTAATGAACTCAGCAAGAGATTCAGTAAAATTATACTGAAAGCATGAGGAATATGAGCGCAAACTGATTTCTGTTTTGTTGGAGAGTGCTCGTAAATAATTCGTTTTTAAAGAAATATGCGCACAAAATGCTAAAGCCAACTTACATTGTCGAAAATGATGAAAAGTCCACCAATCAGATTAGCCATCGCCAGAACTAAAATGTTCGCTGCAGCAAGACATGAAGATACCATCAAAACAAGCAGAAAGTTTAAAAGACAAAGAAAGGAGTCAGAGCTTTTCGTAGAAGTGGTCCTTTTCTCAACTAATTAAGATATTCAAGAAGATGGAATACATCCCTAGCAAAATCAAAATCTTGTTTCGATGAATTAAACGTATAGTTTGACTTTCGGTTAAT
>NC_061113.1:233805144-233843596 GCF_002878395.1 Capsicum annuum
ATTAACCGAAAGTCAAACTATACGTTTAATTCATCGAAACAAGATTTATTTCTTGGCCAAGTTTGTTAAGAGGACTATTCCCACACACCAGTGAGGTTAAATAAAAAAAATACTTGCAGAAGATCAGATAAAGCATCAGTTTAGTAATTAAACTATGTTATACATGATTGAAACAAGACTTCTACTGCTGTCCAAGGATTATAAGATCTGAACATATCTCTTACATGTGGAGGTGTCACCGCCAGTTGCAGATGATACAATGCTTAAGCTTGTAACTGACTCAGCTAAGCCCCCAAATACAATGCTTTTTACGATCTCAATTTTGTAAACTTCTGCAGCATCAGTTCCTTGTCCTTCAACAGAATGGATTTGAGTACCTAGATTTGCTGAAGCTGTTTCTGTAGTTTCATGCCCTGCTTCCACATTTATAATGGTATCGTTGCCTGCCACACAATTGAATCAAGAAACTTAAGCTACATAAAACTAAGTTTCACAAAGTATAGTCTGCTGCATAAGATACAGATTTATGTATGGTCGCTATAAATCTGATTGCAACCAGATTTATGTATAGTCGCCATAAAGTATTACAATGAAATATGTCCAGTTCTTACTTGGAATGTTGTTTGCAGCTGCTTCCACAGAAATGTTGGTGATGTTATCTGGTTTATCTTGAATTGATAAAGCGTCCTTTACCGATGAAATCAAGGCATGCTCATCAACTTTTAAAGGCTGCTTTGAGTGGATCTCTATATTGGTCTTTGTGATGGTATGCTGAGAAACTTCATAGTGATGGCCGCCGTCTGTTAATGGAAGGAACACATGATAATTGGCAGCAAAGCAATCAAATCAAACATTAGTAAGTCAGCATACAGGCAAAAAACTTTTCTCAAGCTAACATCACTATACAGCAGATAGACAAGTAGATGAGAGTGCAACAATAGAACTTGATTCTGAACCAATCTTCGCCAGATAAATGAGAGTGCTCTTTAAGCACAAATAATTACACTAGTACAAAGGATTAAGCACTCAGAGGTGACCGGAAACCACTTGTTCAAGAGAGAACCTATTTCAGGCAGACCAATCAGGATTTTGCTATACTTGACACTTTGATGATGTGGATTTGAGGAAAATCTTTTGATGATGGTGATTTTATTTCATGAATGGAAAAAATACCACTTCCTTTCTGGGTTCGCATTTTTCTACAATTTTTTTTGGGATTTGGTAAAATTTTTAGCTAGTATTGAAAAATATGCAAGTAATTATTAGAAGTGAAAGGTATAAGAATTGGAATGAGCTTGCATTAGCCAGAGAACTAAGAGGGGGTTTAGGTACCTTTACTACCAAGTTGAAATTTATTGTCATCGTTTGCCACCAGAGACTCAGAGGAAAGCATGGCTTCGATATGCTGCTCAGTTTCTTGAGGGATTTGTGTCAAATATTTGGGTTTCCCATTTTCATCCAACCCATTGAGTGCAAAAGCTGTAGTTGCTGAAGACAGAAGGAACTGATTATCTGCATATTCACATGAAGCCAAGTAGGAGCTGAGCCCATTTATGATTATTGGAGTATTATTATAATAGACAGGTCATTATTATTACATCCATGTTACAAAACACATATGATACACATTTTCGACCTCATGACTATCCCCGTTCTCGATTTTTTAACGAGTCGACAAACAAAAAAGCACTTTTTCTTCGGATTTGTAGGACCAGGAGAAAATTGAACATTGCCCATAAAGGAAATCGACCTTTTTTTATATCTAAAAAAAAGGTAATCCACCTTGAGTGAAATAACATGTCTTCTTTACAAAGAAATGTAATGAAAACTTTATTAAAGAATAGAACCCAGAGAGTGCAAGGAGTACTACAACTATTTGCCACATGCATCTCAGCACATGACAGCTATGTGTGAAGATAAAATTTATATGAAAGGACAATTGACTGACCACTGCAATAATTGAGGGAAGTTGGCAAATCTATTCCTTTTTCTTCATAACGTAGAGATAGAATGTTCAAAAGGGCAACATGTAAACATGTTCTCGGTTGAAATTATCATGAGCAGACATTTTTTTTCAGTAAACTCTTCTTAATAGAGGGCATGTCATACTAGAAACATTACCTGGATCTTTATTTAGTATTGCCATATCAGATTTTAAGTCGGTCTCTATAGTTAGAGACTCCTCCTTTGTTGAAGTTATCAGAAGCTTAACTTCATTCTGTTGAGATGCTGGCACACTGTCCTGTAGACGATTTCCATCACTAACTTGAATTCTGCCATCGGTTCTTAACAGCTCATCCTTCCTATCATTAGATGCTGGCAAACTTTCCTGCACAAGATCTCCATTACCAACTTGGATTCTGCCACCGGTTCTCAACTGCTCGTCCTTCCCATCATTAGATGCTGGCAGACTTTCCTGCACAAGATCTCCGTTACTAACTTGAATTCTGCCACCGGTTCTTAACAGATCATCCTTCCTATCATTAGATGCTGGCAGACTTTCCTGCGCAAGATTTCCACTACTAACTTCAACTCCACCACCGATTCTTAACAGCTCATCCTTCCTATCATTAGATGCTGGCACGCTTTCTTGAACAATATTTCCGTCACTAACTTGAATTCTGTCTGTGGTTCTTAACAGCTCATCATTCCTATCATTTCCTTGAATTTTCTTAGAAGCTGCTGAGGTGCCTGGCTGATTTCGGGTCTCTTCGTCAAAGATGTCAAAGACAGAACCTCCTGCACAAGAGAAAACAAAATCATAAGGAAAAAGTGCTGGAAAATGAACAAAGGAGCAGAAAGATCTAACGGAAAACAAGTAATCAGACATGATGCAAAATTGGATCACTAAACTTATCTACACATCCATGTTATGGATGCCTTTGGACTTGATCACAAGCAAAGGCTATTTCTTTGACTATCTATGACGAGCAGAAGATTTAAATCCATACACTCCCTCATTTTAAGGACTCACAGTCAGTCACAATTTTACTTTAGACCAGCTATGCCATTCAACCACGTGATAAAGAAACACAAGAAGCATTTCTTATTAGCAACTTCTTGTGATTAGCAGACATTTCATTCCAATTTGATGATGATGTTACAAATATTTCAGCACGGCCTATGTTAAACCTGAATTGTGTATTTAGTTTACAGATTCTTCATTTTAATACAAAAACAACATACCCAATGTAATCCCACCAAGTAGGGTTTGGGGAGGTAGAGTGTATGCAGACTTTACGACTACCTTGGAGGTAGAGAGCTGTTTCCGAAAGTAATAACGGAAATGAAGAAGACACAGCAAAGTATTATAGACAACCTAACAAATCAGCATGAACAGTAATCACAACAGATTCTTCATTTTAATATTTTCTGGAAAATAATATAGCTCTGACATTGAGATGCTGGAATGGGAATTTGACATGCCCTTCAAAAGAAATACCTAGAAGAATGTGTACTGTATTATCTTCGAGCTATAGAAGCATAGCTGCATAAAACATGCACAATAATAGCCCAAATGGACGCATAGATGGATATGGATCAAAGGTTTTCAATTAAGTCACTACTTCACAGTAACAAGAATACCATTGTTTTCCCTTTAAAAACAAAGCTGAACATCTTTACCTTCTTGACTCTTTGTTGCATTTTCTGATTTACCCACTGTATTAATCACCATTTTCCCTTTCATATTTGCATCTTGGTTCTTTGATCCTAAAATTTTCCCTCCAGAGTCCTGAGCGATTTCACTGCTGGAGTGTGCAGGTGGAGCAGATTCTTTAATCACTAAGGACTTGGATCTCCGATCTTTGAAATCATCTGATGGTATAAGTACTCCAGAATCATTTTTCACTGCATTTGCCCCAATACCATTTCCTGCATGAGAAAGGCCATCAGTTTTAACAATAATCTTTAAATTTTCGCTACATTATAAGGGAGTAGTTTGGATATTCCGCTCCCCTCTCCCCCCACCCCACCCCCACCCCCTCCCCCCAAAGCAATGCAATGATCAAACTAACCACAAGCTCATCCTATTGCTTTACACAGAACATGTTACTTAGAAACCTCTTCCTAGGTAAAAGTTTTAGCTTTTACGGGATATGCAATAAGTGATACGGAACCAAAATTGAACCTCATAACTTTTTCATTGTCAACTCCTGATATTTTTCAACAATGGCAGAAGTAGAGTTATCCGATAAAAAAAGTACCCAACTTATACTATGATTTTATTTGTAAGGTATGCATAACTCTCTCAGTTCCAATTTATTGATCTTAGTTACTATTTGGACAGTTGAAAGATATTTTCTTTAATCATAATTTTTTCAAATACTTTATACATATTTTAAATTGTTACTTATTGTGACTTATAGTACTTTTTATGTAGTTTATAAATATGTAAATTCCGTTAAAAAATTGAAGATTCTACGTCAGAATTCACACCAAACAAGAGTTAGTTTGACACTCATACTCCGAACTAAGAGTAACAAATTGAAACAAAGGGAGTATTAATAATAGACCGAACAAGAGTTAGTTTGATACTCGTACTCCAAACTAAGAGTAACAAATTGAAACAAACGGAATATTAAAAATAGGAAACCAGTACCAAGAAGGTACTGTAGGTACAAAAGCGTAAACAAAATTAAGCTGGATTCTCTTTTGCTATATCTCTAGCCCGTCTAAAGGTAAAAGGATCCATTATTGACTCTACATCATTTATATCATCCCCATCCCCCCAATACTTTAAATTGTAAAAGAATCTGAATTTAACAATTAAAATGTTTCCTATATGAAGGTATTCCTTTACAATCAATCAACTACAACTCTAGAACTTATCACACCTGTACGAAAGTTCATCTCAGCGCATTTTGCAGTTCATAGTTCACATAATATCCCATTTTTTATGAATAAATAAACACATTATGTGATTTATTTTTTGAATAAATTTAGAAGGTAAAATTCTTAGAAAAAAAATGTAGATATAGATGCTACTTTGTGTAGAGTGCGGATTTATAATGCTCGTTAACTAAACACATTTGGAAATAGAAAAAATACAAGTGGAAAACGCAGTACCTTGCTCAACTGATGCTTTTCCCTTATTTAATGCAAAGATAGAGAACCATTTTTTGTTTGTTGTAGGTGTCTGTTCACCTTTGACATTTTCTTGGTTACCTTTCTCTCCGAACATTCGGAACAGTTTGAATCCATTCCCTGAAAGTTTGGAAAAAAGGTCATTTCTTCGTTAATCTCAGCCTGTCCCCAACAGAATGCAACAGACAGAGACTACAATACAGCTCCTTTTTGACTGGTAATTCTTGCAAACTATAGAATACTGGAAGACTGTTTTACATTTATAAGAACATGGATTAAAGAGAAGAATCACTTCTTTCTATACAATCTACATCTAAAAAGCATCTTTAGTTCCACTTAAAAAGAAAAAATAATTAACACCAATATCACACGTCATTCAAAGATCTCGCTTATGATTATAGTGTATGCTAGATAAAATGTAATCAAAAGTTTCTGGAACTCTTCAAGTAATAGAAGAGTATAATTCATTTTAATGTTGTATCAGCTAATCCCAAGCCAATTATTGAATGGCCATTTCTTTTCTTTAGTTTTTATCCATTTTTCATTCCTTTCCCCACAAAGAAAGAAGTTTTGGCTGGCTTTCATGAGTCCTGAAGGACACAAGATGAATTCAGTTCCATTTCGTAAAGAAATGGATCTTGAGCCTAACTCAACCCCAAAAGCTAGCTCATGAGGGGAGGATTGTCCAAGTCCATACAAGGAATCCATATTTTCCTCATCCCACCAATGTGGGATTTAACAAATTAAATAGCTATAAACAATAGTAATAAACTATCGACTTATTTAAGATGCTATTGAGTCTGCTATTACCAAACAATGGATAACTCTGTAATGAGACTATACACAGAAATTTGGAGCAAGTGTTGTTTTTAAAAAAAAAAAGATGGGGCAGTGAAAAAGGATTAAAATGACTCTCAATGGATTGAATAACTTTCAATAGCTTTCAATAAGCTTTCAACAGCTTTCAATAGTTTTTCTTATGCATAAGAGGACTTTAAATAACAACTTACAAAAAAAATCAGCATAAATACAAAATTCAAAATAACCTAAAATATCTCAACTAAACAAACAAACCAACAACCTAGTTAAAATTCAAAATTCAGATTTATCCTAATCTAAATAATTTATTTTACTAAAAAAACTAGTGTAGTAACTTAAAGCAATTTCCAACACTCCTCCTTTGCTTTAGTTACTGTAATTTAAAAACTGCTCCTCAATTTTTGCTCTGTAGTGGATTCTGAATTTTTCAAATTTTTTTTCTTGAACTTGCACATCTTTTTGATGTTCATCTTTCTCTTTTTTCTTTTTCTTCTTTTGATTCTTTGCTGAAAAGCCATCAACAATCTTGTGTTGTTTGAAAATACTTTCATAGACTTTGCAAAATGTTGTAAGGATTTTTCATTTATCAAAACATCACATAAAGCATAGGTTTCAAGATATAATTTCTTCACAGAACAAATTTGATTATTTTTGTCTGTGAAAAATTTTGGAGCATTCAAAGAGAGAATGCTGCTTGACATCTTTTTGGTTGAAAATAGCCCTATGCTTTGAAAATAAGCTTGAGTTGAAAACGATAGCCCTGACGGGTTAAAATGGGTAACCCTTACGGGTTAAAAATGATATGGTAGAGCTTTGGAAGAAATCACAGATCCCCTAAGATCAATAAAGCTCTGATACCACTGTTGTTGTTTTTTTAAAAAAAAAATGGGGCAGCGAAAAAGGAGTTAAAATGGCTCTCAATGGATTGAATAACTTTCAATAGCTTTCAATAATTTTATTAAGCATTAAGTGGCTTTAAATAGCCAACAAAACATAAAAAACTGCATAATTTAAAATTTAAAACAACCTAAATTATCTCAACAACAAAACAAACTAACAAATATTTAAAATTCAAATTCATCTTAACCTAAATAACTTATTTTGCTAAAAACTAGTGCAGTAACTTAAAGCAATTTTCAACAAGAAGGTATGTTCATGTCACTGCACATTAAACAATTCTCCATAAACGCCCTTGCGATGACAAAAGAAGACCAGATTTTATGTTGATTTTCAAGGTAATGCAAAGATTTGTACCTGTTGGAATAAAAAAGCTGAAGCATGATAAGCATCTGAATAGCTCTGGCTCTCTATCAGGCTGGTGATCATCCGCTTCCAATGGTGGAGTACCATCAAGAGAACTATCAGCTACATCACGTACTTCATCCCCAGCTGCCTGTGCATGACTAGCATCCACTTTGGAATCACCTACAACTACAAGTTTGTTACGTTTGACATCATCACCAGAAACCCGAATTTTACGTTTCCTTTTACGAAGAATAACCCTCTTAGTAATGCATGACTTGCAATTAGGGCAATAAAGATCATGTGTATTCTGCTTCTGAATTACATTCTCAACATCAAAATCGTTTACATCAGCGTCAATGTCATTTATCAGGTCAGCATCTGCACTTTCTATTTCATCAATGGTCGTGGACTTGCGAACAATGTTGTGAACTTCTGAAAGATCTTTGGAAAGCTGAGCATGGGAACTTGACAAGTTGTCACTCTTCAAATATCCATTAAGTTGAATGTTTAGAGTAGCACTCTCCTGAATTCCTTCATCTCCTGGAATTTTATCGATCTTCTCCTTTATGGAAGGTGTAGAAATGGAGTTACTATCTGCATGCATATGAAAGAATTCAACTCTTCACTTCAAATGACTTTTCCAACTCTCAAAATATAGACACAAGCACAACCGTGAATCTGAAACTCAACTTGAAAAGAAAAGTTCAAACAATAAACCAGGACGAAAACTATGAAGGTTTAACTGAAGTTCACCAAATTTGCTACGCTGAAAACCAATATCACAATCAATCAATTAACTGGAGTTAATGATATATTCATACACGATAAATCATAGTACAGGAAAATGGAACACATGGAGAGCGAGGACCTTAGAATCGAAATTATAACCCTTCTTGCCCCATGTAAAGAGATCAGGTAATGATCTCTTCTTTATGCTCTTTATCTTTTCTTTTTTATTTTGTCAGTGTCAATCTATGCTTCATCCTACAGGTAACTTTTATACTCCATGTAGCAACTTAGACGCTCTTGTGCAAAACATGGCATCCAGAGCACATTATGAGTACGCCAGACCAATTTTTTAAATCCCCAATTCCATATTTCTACACTTTGGCAGTGCAAAACTTACTAAAATAATGGCTATCACGATGCGTATGTACAGGAAAAATGGCCTGAAACCATAAGGATCAAGGAGAAAAAGGACTCACTCAAAATATTTGCTTGAAGCCTATTATGTAGCATTTGCAGATATTAGTACCATTCATCACATTGAAAGTAGTTTCTGAGATCTTGCTACTGCTTAAATTTCCATAAGAACCGTTCTGTTAATTGACAACATCACTTTTCTACCAGTCATGGTTGTTTCCTTAAAATCAAAGTATCAACTAACCTTTACTTCCAAAACTGAAGAAAAGTTCACTCTGATCTAACATTGGGTAATGCATCAGCTTATCCAAGTGGCCCCTAGGAATCTTTGTCCAATCAATACCTAGGCTTTTGCCTAGCAAAGTCCAACTGCAGGCTCGACACTTCCATATTCCTTCAATCAAACATAAACAATGATTGGAAAAACTGCATATTGTGCCTAATGCAAGAGGAAAAATGAGGATGATTCATCTAAGTGGTTCACAAACAAAGCGTAGATGTTTTTGGTAAACACTTAGTAGTGCACTACTGGAGGATCTCTATTTCTACTACTAGAATTTACACAATCAGTCGCTAGAAAATGGCATCCAATTCTTGCCAGCAGATGAACACAAGTAGTGGCAGTACTTCTAATGCTGAGTCTATCTTATTTGGAAAAAACTGAATCTATATACTATGCCATTGAAGGATCCCATAAAATAGAGCATGCTTGCCTGTTGCCAGCATCTGATTACACATCCAAAAGGATGTATACCTGTTATAGAGAGTGTAATGCTTACTCACACTTCACTCATGCACCCAGACTGCAAGTATCCGCAGAGCTGCAATTTAAGTGTTCACTTCGCTGAGTATAGTCTGAATATTCAAAGGCCTTACTCAATTACAGTGACTATGGACTTGGATCTTCAAACACGAGACCTTGTGGAGAGTTAGCTGCTCTGGAGGCATTAACCTATGCTCTTCTGCTCTCAGAGGAACTCCCCCAAATGATTAGTAATCAAACTTTCCCCTTAAATCACTTAGTTAATTCTACTTAGCAGTCACATCAAATCTATTATTCCGTTGTATAAGATATTGGTTGGGTCGAACATCTTGATCACAAAGGTATTAATTTTTCAGGTCTAACCTTTCTAAAGAATACTGAAATCTTTGAATTTTCCCAGAAAAGCTCATGCTTTCTAAGGGATCTAGATGAGAGTTAATCTCTAAAGATTCCTCACCACAAAGACTGAATTTTAAACCGTATATAAAGAAATGTCCAACAAAAGATTTTCTGGAATTAAGCATCAAACTAAGCAATAACCTTTTTCAACTTCATAAATTCAAAGGTAAGACAAAGTCCCATCACCTCAAGTAAGAAGCAAGAAGACAATCAAGAAACAAAATGTGCACAACCTCAAATTTCAAAGCAGATTTATCCTTGAGAAATTTCACCCCATTACCTTAAACTTCAGCACAGTGACAAATATATGCAAAACATAAACCTTTATGATGTATATATACATACACAAACAAACAAACAAAAACCTGTATTAAGGAAAGGGTCCCTTTGCAGTAAAAAAAGAAAATAATTTCAGACAGGTAGGGTAAGACATAGAAGTAGTGGGGTTCAAAAGAACTTTTTTATCTCTCCCATGAATACTGTATAGTTTACCCTACAAACCCAATGAAGAAGACATGTAGATACAGCAGATCTCAAGAAAGAAGAATCAGAAGAGAATTTCGTAGAGATTTGAAGTACAAAAAAATTGTCAAACAGTAGATGAACTAATATATACCTTCATCTTTGTCATAATAGACAGAATGACCTGATCTGAAGGGCCCTTCTTCAGCTTCTGTTCCCTTTTCAACCTCATCAGTAGAACTCACAAGATGCTGTTTTGACTCTTCTTTAGCTTCAATTCCCTCATCGACCCCATTATCTGAAACTACAATCTGCTGAGTTGACTTTTCTTCAGTTTCTGTTGCCTCTTCAACATCAACCCCATCAGTAGAAGTCACAAGATGCTGTTTTGACTCTTTTCTAGGTTCTGTTCCCTCTACAACACCGTTATTTGAAGCTACAAACTGTTGAACTGACACTTCTTTTGGTTCAGCTCCCTCTTCAACCCCAATAGCAGAAATCAAAAGATGCTGTTTTGACTCTTCTTTGGCTTCAGTTCTCTCTTCAACCCCATTATTTGAAGCTAAAAACCGCTGAACTGACACTTCCTGTGGTTCAGTTCCCTCTTCAACCCCATCAGTGTAAGTCACAAGATGCTGTTTTGACACTTCTTGTGGTTCAGTTCCCTCTTCAGCCCCATCAGTGTAAGTCACAAGATGCTGGTTTGACTCTTCTTGTGGTTCAGTTCCCTCTTCAACCCCATTATTTGAAGCTGCAAACTGCTGAGCTGACTCTTCTTTTGGTTTTGTTTCCTCTTCAACCTCAACCCCATTATGTGAAGCTGCAATCTGCTGAAGTGACTTTTCTTTAGCTTCAATTCCCTCTTCAAACCAATTATTTAAAGCTACAATCTGCTGAACTGACACTTCATTATTGGAATCTGAAAGTTGCTCAGTTGACCTTGCTAGTACATCATCAAGATCAGATTTTTCTGTTGCCTCTTCAACCCCATTATTTAAAGCTACAATCTTCTGAACAGACACTTCATTTTGTTCAGTTCCCTCTTCAACTTCAACCCCATTACTGGAATCTGAAAGATGCTCCATTGACCTTTCTTGATCATCACCAAGATCAGATTTTTCTGTTCCATTAGTGATCATTGGTGTGGAATCTGCATGCCCATTTGTCTCAATTTTCCCATTTGTTACTTCTTTAATAGCTTTGGAGCTTCTCACTTTAAGACCCCCTACTTCTTCTTCTTCATCAACTTCCACCTCATTTTGCTCCCATTTCAAATCTACTCTCTCCATTGTTCACCCCACAAGCCTTCACTAATCCCCTACTATAATTATGGACTTCCTATAAATACAGAAAAGAAGAAGAAGCAGAAGAAGAAGATAATATTGAAATACAAGCACTAAGAGAGAAGTAAATGAGGCACTGAATGCAAGTAACAGATCACAAGATACTAATATTATTTTATTTATTTTCTTGATATCATGAGCCAGTTGACGCAGATGATGGTTGCACACAGAGACCAGTCGTCCATACCACCCCTCAACTTTAAAGAGAGAAAAAAATAAGCAACGTCGTGAAAAAAAAAATTATTTTTACTGTTTGAATCAGTAATATGAACTTAGAATTTTGATATATATATATATATAATTATTTTTTAAATATAAAACAGAGTTTACACAGAAATGACAATAATAATAATAATAATAATAATAATGTGAAAAGTGAAGTTTCTTGAGGATGATATATTGAAGGGAGGTGAGCTTCTCAGTTACTTCTGAGGCCTTACCACCATAACAATTCACAATTAACTCATTACTCACGTGCTTATATACTTCCTCCTCCTCATTTCGCCCAGCGCTGCAACAACAATATATTCAGTGTATCTGTATAACAAATACAAAATATAAATATATATAAATTAATACAGTATGTAAAATAAACTAACACCAGTTATAAGATAATATTACACAAGATAATACTAAAAACTATCTATTTGAAACTGTAGACATCACTCAACACCACGAACAATAAACTTCAGATACAAATAAACAACGCTCATCTACTGTTACCAACGTACTCCACCCTCTATCCAACTCCGCGTTCTCCACACCTTTAGGGTCATGTCCTCCGTAAGCTGTCACTGCTTCATATCGTGCCTAATCACCTCCTTCCAATATTTCTTCAGCCTACCTCTGCTTTACCTAAAATCATCCATAGACAGTAGCTCACACCTCTGCATTGAAGCATCAGAATCTCTCCTCATCACATGCCCAAACCAGCGTATCTTCACTTTTCGGAGAAAGTATTTTGAAACGGAGGAAATGCTAGTTTTTTCCTTTTCTTGTTTCTTGAATGAGATGAAAAAATCATTACGTAGCGGACCTTCACTTTTTGGTTAGCCGATAGCGATTTGGTGACTTTACTTTAAAGTTTTTAAGTAGTTTGAATAGTAACTTTATTAGTATATAATTTCTGAAGTAGTTTGCATAGTAACTTTAATATAATTTTTCTAAAATAATAAGTCGTTTTGATTGTAAATAAATCGTTAAATTTTCTAAAGTAAGTAGTTTTGATAATAAATAAATTCTTTAAGATTACCAACTTTAGTAGTTTGTAACAGCAAATTAAAGTTTCAATTGGAGCATAATAAATATAACAAGTCCACAACTCATTAGAAGATCTTATACGAAACCACAAATTAATTTTTTTTAACCTCCTCACATTTTTTGTTCTTTAATAAATTCTTCACTGTATAATAGCCTATAAATCACGTAGAGGATATAATCCACATTAGACAAACCTTGTGTGACAGACTTGATTTAAAAGACATTGATTGAGAGGGAATCAATCCCAAATCATTCGTGTAGAAAATCACCCTCCAAACTAACTGAATCATCCCGAAGGACGGAAAGAAACCACAAGTTCACAATTCATTTTTTCGACTCATGTGGAACTTGATAACTTCTAATGAATTATTATGGCAATATTTCTTGTGTGTAAGTAATAACTTTGTTTGGTAAGTTTCTCGAAAGCAAAAGGTGTTTATGTTTTATTTTAAAAAATTGAGGTGTTTGATTAAATTTTTTTAGAGAAAAAATAAGTATGTTTGAATAGCAATAAAAAGACATTTTTTATAGTTAAAAAAATATTATTTTTTTTCTGGAAGCACTTTTGAAACTTTGGAAGCACAACGATACTCTTTAAAAATACCTTTTCAGAAAGCATTTTTCTAGGTAAGAGTGTTTGTAAAATTCATCTATCTCAATTTTGTATGTCTTGCTTTTCTTTTCAATTTATTTAAAAAAAATGTCCTTAATTTAAAATTTTTACGTAATATATTTAAAATTATAAGATAGAAAAACATTCGGAGTAATACATTTCACTTATATGTAGTTTAGGAATATAAGATTCAAAAATATTCTTTACTTTTTTAAATTTCATATCAAATTCTAGATCAAAATCAAATAAATAAATTAAAACGGAGGGCGAGTATAATGCGTGCAAGCTGTATATGTATGTGATATTTTCAACTCGATGTGTCAAAAATATGGTCCTTATCTACTTATAGCTTTCAATATTATGATGAGAAGATGTATAATTCCAATTCCCTATTATTAAGCTTTCACCACACTCACACTTCGTTATCAAATTTAAATCAATGTCAATATCCACTTGTTAGGCTGTAGTTGACTAAGTCCTCATCAATGTTTTTTTTTTTTAATTTTTCAAGGTATTCCCACGTGAGATTAATTCTTCGTTCCTACTGTCAGCGTACTAAGCAGTAGGGAACTGACCACATAATTTTTTTCATTCACCCAACAATTTAACTTACCAGATACTTCTGTTTTGGTATGATGACTTAATTAGAAAAAATATTCACATAATAAAAGTTAAATATTATGTACTCCATATGTTTATCTCTTTTAGGTACAATGTCTTACTCATTTATCCCAACTAAGCTTTCATAACTCAGATTTAGTTATTATTGGTTATGTATCTTAATTGGAATAAAAATCCAAGTAGGAATTAAGGTAAAAAGTCATATCTGTGGATTTGCTTGAGTGGTCCTTCAAAATTATTAACATCTTTATAAGACGATAAATTAAAGTGGGACATGAAGAATATATTTTTGGGAATGAAGGTCATCTTCACATGGACTTATATTGTTTTATTTTCTTTAATTTCATTGGAACTAATATATATTGCTTATGTAAAAGCTTTGTCTCTTTGTCTTATCTTATGGAAGTCCCATCCCTCATGTGGCTGGAAATTATATTACGCTTTTTTCCGATAAACCCGAATTCTTGCAAACGCGGAACTAGCATATAATGAAGGGGTTCGTCCAAATCTTTACGATGAAAAATTAAAGTATTTATATATGGTTAAAATTATCGTTTATGTTTCGTGTGTACACTTTTGAACCTCCTCAATGAAAATTTTAGTTTCGTCACTATTTTTTGATCCCCAATATGTATTGAGAGAGGAAAAATGCAACTATCTAATCGAAATTATATATATGTATGTATAAGTCAAATTTTAAGAATATTTTTAAAGAATGCTTAATAAAGTTGGATGTTGAAATAGCAATAAATTGGATTTTTGCAAGTCATAAATAAATACCCTAATCTACCAAACCTATGTTTTAAATGGATAGTAGCTAGGGGTAGGCATTGTATGATATGGTATTTAAAATTTTGATACGGTAATTTCTATATTCAGTTTTTTAAAATATTATACAATTATCATACCATATTAATTCGATATGGTTCGGTATTTTGATGTTTGATTTTGGTATTTTGCAGTATAGTAATCGATAACCATAGTTTGTATAACTTCGATAATATATACTCATATACTAGAGTATTATTACTTCGATTTTTCAAAAGTACGTCTTAAATGTATCATAAATACACATTACATATGTAGAAAAATTGAAAAAGAAGTACAATTAATTCTTTTTGTTAGTTAACATTTTAATCAAGATAGAGTAGCGAAAGTTTTAATGTCTAAACATTTTTATACTAATACTAAGTATTATATATGTGTGTGTATATATATATATATATAAGTTACTTATGTAACTATATATACTTCGGTATGGTATTCGGTATTTTGATGTGTTATTTGTAAATACCGAATACCGTATCATATATGAAAAAAAATTAAAAATGTAAATATATCATACCAAATATCGTAATATCAAAATCATGATATCAAAAATTTTAATTCGATATGATAATTCGGTATATACCATATCATGCCCATCCCTAATATTAGCCCATCCAGCTGCATGGAGGCTTCCTGGATCGGATAAGACACAAAGAGATATTTTTCCATTTCTAATTGAAAAATAACTTATTTCATTCGTATAAAAATAATTCACATGTTTATTACTCATGTCACAAAGATAGTAATCAGGGGCGGATGCACAACATAAAGTGCGGATTTTTGAAAATTCATAACCTTCGTCCGATTCTTGATTTATATTCAAAAAACTAGAAAATATATAAGAATTATAAGTTCGAAACCCACAACTTTTAAATTCTAGATCCACCTCTGATAGTAACTATATCCTTTAACACTAATTATTCTAAATTAAGAGGTACATAAATAGATTTAAAAAAAAGACATTAATAAAGTATGAACGGTTAGTCAAATCACTTTTAATTAACCTTTTTTTTAATAGGTATAAAAAAATCTATCAATTATTTTGAGATGGAGAGAATAATTATTAGAATTTCAGTATAAATAATCATTTTTAAATTTCAAAAATTGAAAAGTAGTTGGCCCGTGCTAGTACTACAGACAACTTCGTATCCGTATATGAAATAAATATGGCTCCATCGGACTGCTATAGATTTCTACTTGTTCTAATATTATTGATGTTGAATTAATTGCACGTACATTAAATTAAAGTTGTAGTTTTAGATATTTGCCAATGCTACCACCTTATACTATCCAGGTGTTGACTTATATATAATCATATACTCAAAAGTATTCTTTTCTTCTGTTTTCACCTTTATTATCAATTAAGATCTAATCTACTCTAAAAATTAGAAGAAAAAAAAATAAAGAAAATAACTTAATTTAAAATATTGTTTCTGTCATTTTTTCCGTAAATAAATACCCATCTACCAAACCTATGTTTTTAATGCATATTAGCCCATCCAGCTGCATGGAGACTTCTTGAATGGGATAAGATTAAAAGGCACATAAATAGGTAAAAAAAAAAATAAAGAATTAATAAAGGATGAACTATTAGTCAAATCACTCTTAATTAATTTTTCTTTAATAGTTATATACTAAAAATCTGTCAATTATTTTGAGACAGGGAGAATAAATAGTAAGTATTAAAATTTCAGTCTAAATAATCATTTTTAAATTTCAGAAATTGAAAAGTGGTTAGCCCGCTAGTACTACAGACAGCGTCGTCTCCGTATATTAAATAAACATGGCCCCACAGCCCACAAGACTGCTGTAGGTTTCTACTTGTTCTAATATAATTGGTGCTGAATTAATTGCACCTACATTAAATTAAAGTTGTACTAGTTTTAGATATTGCCAATTCTACCACCTTAAACTATCCAGGTGTTGACTTATATATAATCATACTCAAAAAGTATTCTTTTCTTCTGTTTTCACCTTCATTACCAATTAGGATAGATTTCCATCTTGAGCCGGGGGTCTATCGGAAGCAGCCTCTCTACTTTTTTGAATGTAGTGGTATGAATTGTGTACATCTTATCCTTTTCAGACCTCACTTTGTGGGAATATACTTGGCATCTTGAGCCGGGGGTCTATCGGAAGCAGCCTCTCTACTTCTTCGAATGTAGTGGTATGAATTGCGTACATCTTATCCTCTTCAGACCTCACTTTGTGGGAATACACTTGGCCTTTTGTTGTTGTACCAATTAAGATCTAACCTACTCCAAAAATTAGAAGGAAAAAAAAAACAAAGAAAATAGATTATGCTCATCTTTATAATCTTTTGCCTTTACCCAAATAAGTCTTTTTTAATTCAAATTCGCACTAAAAAGTCTCACATTGAAGGTACAAAGGCGACTTCGTAACAGGGAGGCTCGAATCCGAGACCGTTAAGTATAAAAGAGTACTTATCCCTCCACTACAAAAGGTGTTTCATTTATCGAATGTAACCAAACACACTGTCGTTACATAGTTGGGAACGAAGTGTTATGTGCCGTAAGCGGGGCAACTCATGCACTGAACTTCCACTATTTGTAGTTCATGAAACAAAAACAAAACTGATCAGCATTGTACTTGAATGAACTAATAATATTCTTCTTATATATACTGGTCCAATTTTTGCTGCTATAACTTGAGGCATTCTTCAGAATCAGTCCTTGTAATACTGATTCCCTAAAATACACTAGAAAATGGCAAGTTACAGAAAACAACTCACTGTTTTTCGTCATGTGGATTTATAATCAACAAATAAATAAATAAAAGCCAGCCTACTACAAGCTTGCTTTTAGAAGAACCAAAGTTTTGTTATTTCCTTTTCCTTTTTGTTCTTTTTCACATCCATCAATGTAAGCACACTGTTTCAAACAAGGCTTTGCTATTTCCCCATCACCTTATGTACAGAAACTGTTAGCCCTCAAACTACAGGAACAAAGTTCTCAAAAGAAAAGTTTGTTTATCAACATTAGGGAGAAACAACAACTATCTTCATCCATTCTGAAGATAATTATTGTAAGTGGGATACATTAGTTTAAATTCCACCCTCGCTGACTGAACGGGTCGCGCTCTTGGACAGCAGTAAGTCTTTCAAATCTTTGTAAGTTTTGAGCTCCTCCAACGCATCGGATGCCTTCCTACTGACGAAAAATCCAGAGGCACTGCTAAGTTCTCCTTTTGGTTCAGTCTTTATGCTATGTGAGGTATAACAGCTAGAATCTTGCTGCAGAGGAGGAGCAGTTCTCAGCATGTGAACAAGTTCACCTACAGCTGCATCTTGGGATTTTCTGGTTGTTGAAGATGATGTCTGAGAAGAGATTTCTGAACCTTTTCTCCCATCACGGTTCTCACTGCATAACAATGACATAAAAGTTGAGTTGGAAATCTAATGGCGCGTTAGAAATGAAGACACAAACTAAACTCGGTGCCTGCTGTCTGTTCGGCAGTTACTGAAAGGTTCTTTTTTATTCAATATCAGAGCCCAATGGACAATTGGACATAAAACACCAATGTTGCTTGGATACAGGTCTGGGCACTGACAAGGAAGCAGAATATCATCACCTAAATCTTAAGATTTGGGGATATATATAAGAACATGGGAACGGGTGCTAGGATACAACCAATAACTGTACGTTACGACACCTATATCATATATGCACTTAGTTTGAAAATTATTGATGCTATTAAATTAGAGTTAGCATACATATTTTTTGCCTTCAGTTCAAAATTTTGTTATAACGTCATCCAGTATAATAGCAAACTATTCTTTTTTTTTTTAGAAAGAAAAAAAATAGAATAGTTTGCTATTATACTAGCTATTCTATTATAAATTATCTAACAAAGCAAACATAGCTACTACATTTATAATATATAACATACTTCTAAAATATTACCAAACACAGCTATAATTCGAGTTTTATGGCAAATTCTTAAAAATTGACCCTAAATCCTTCCTCACCCTCTCTCTCCCGTCGACACTGACCTTAGCCCTTCCCCTTTCTTCATCATTTTTCTTCTCTCTACCTCCATCTAATGCATCTTTTCTTCTCTCCCTTCATCCTCTCTAAAAACAGTTACTTTGAGGTCAGGAAATGGATACCCAAATTGAATCCATGAGCCATGAGAAGCTGAATTGAGTCCACTTTCTCCTTCATCAGCAGAGCAATTTTTCAGTGGCGAAAACCTTAATTTCATCGCCATCGTTCATTGAAACTCCTCTATCATTGCTCTCTCACCATGTATTTCAATTTAAAATTAGTTTTTTGCCCGACTCCTCTTTCACGAACTTATTTAACAGGCAATGACGATTGGAACTTGGAAGGTTCAACACGGATTTTGTAGTTTGTTGGACCATTATTTTTTTCCTTTCATCCAGAGTTCATTTTAGACATATATTGCATAGTGTCTGTAAAATTGGGTATGATTTCTCACGGAGATACACTGATTTAGGGGGCAAAAATAAGAAGGCTCCTAAAATCGTGAGAGACCCTTCAAATCTCGATCCACGATGTTGATACAACTAGGTTGAGTGGCTATCTCACAATTTTAAGTACATAATGTATCGAACGAAATTGTACACATTGATACGACCTAAGCTACTCGGACTCTTCACTTTCGGTGTCGCACCTGTGTTGACACGACATGGGTGTGGGTGTGGGTGTGGGTGTGGGTGTGGGTGTGGTATCCGTACCCGATCTGGTCAACCGATTTTGGTACTTGACCAAAATCAACTGGGGAAATCCGGACAAATTTAAGAGGTTCTATAATCAAAACAAAAGCTAAGGTGAAATTGAATAAAATAGAATACCTTGTATATATAAATTTCTATGTTATTGTTTTTCCTTTTATTTTCTTTCAAGATTTCTTTTTGAACAATATTTTCTCCTCGGATTTTTTACATAATATCTCATAATTTTTGTTTTATAACTCAATTTTTAGATATTTAAATTAAGGCAATTTTCATAAATCCCAACAGTTTAGGATGTAATTACATAAAATCCCGACTGTTTTCATATTTACATAAATTCTGATTTTTCATTCATTGTCGTGATACATAGCTAAGACTCGAAATACATCTTCATCTGATACATAAGTACCAATAATTCTTTAAATATTAATATCCCAGAGATACATTCAGATACACAAGTCCTACGTATCAATAGCACAAAAAGCATTCTAATATGTAATTTTTGTAAATTTTCAATTTCTTATGTATTTGTAACCTAATATACAGTAAGATACATAGCTTTTGTACATTTAGTGAAGGATCACGTGATGTATCTTCTTGTTCTTCCTAATGCGATACATCATTCTTATGTATCTTCAAACTCCGTTAACAGATACATCATTTTTATGTATCTTCAATAACATCATCTTCAACCTCCATTGACGAATCTCCGAACTCCAAAATTTCTCATGGCTTGAACGGTTTAGTATGCCGTCACGGAGGGATTCGAGATGTGATGGTGCAGGACATCGTGGATTCGAGATCTGGTTCAAGATATGTACATAAATTCTGTACGAATCAATCAAGATCTGTACATACATTCGAAATCTGATGGTAGAGGATGCCGCCGTGGACCTCTCTCCGGCCACTCGATGCTTCACTTGTTCATAGTACATACACTTCTCCACATGTTTGCAGTCGTTGGGCTCAGCCTTGAAGTTAATTCAACAACTTCAAACCTCTAAACTCATAGCCGACGACTGCTATTAAGACTCACGATGAGCCGTCGCTTTTTGATTGGACGGATGGATATTCGTAGAATAAAGTTGAAAATAAGGAACGGAAACCAGCTACATTGTGATGGAATTCGTATATAGATGATGAGGAAGAAGCTAAGTTTACGTTGGTATTTTAATCTTCAAACTTTATGAATTTCTCTAATTTTTCGGTGTTGTTGTTTTTGTGTTTGTTGATGTTTATCATCTTGATAATGTCCTTGATTTTAAGCGTTGTTTGAGGAGCATTAGGAGTTAAAATTAGGGGTGGTTTATGTATCTGATAGTTGGAGAGAGAAAGTGTGAAAAGGAATTTTTTTAACTAGTTTTGTGGGGTGGGATTTTAAGTAATATTAGTAACTTAAGGTGTAGTTTTAAGTAATTTTTCCTTTAAATTATTTTTCACCTAATCCCCGCACCCGTATCCATCTTTAGATCCATATGCTCGAATCTTTAAATTGAGACCGTGAAGGATCTGACCTCTAGGACCGTACTCGTATCAGACGTCTACACCCGAGTCCGAGCAACTTAGGATACAACTAAGTTAGGATGACTTTTACTAATGGCACAGGTGTATCATGATTTGAACCATACCGTTCTATCAACAATCACCAATGATACATTCATTGAAATACAATCAAAACAAAATATCAACATTCAATGGTGTGTGTAAGTAGTACATATAAGTATCAAAAGTAAGCTTATTTCTAATACATATATCCAACAAAATTAAGTGTTGATACAACAATATTGAGCGAATTGATATAGTGCATCCAACTAAATTGAGCAAACAAATACAGTGAATTGTTGTACCACCGATACAAATACGAATTTTAAAAAGTTGTCTCCCTGTAAGAATTTCAATTATTGAATATTGTATTATTGAGAATGACATGAGAGATTTGCAGTTAAATCTCAAGAATCAACCTATTTGGTGAGAATATGAAAATTTACTAGACTTGTGAAGTCGGACACTAAGCATTGGACACCTAGTTGAGTTGGTGCAATTGATACGTTCTTGATGTTATGTGAGCTCGTATATGTAGATTGTGAATCGTTGGAACATTCGGGGTAAGATTTGGAAAGCAATAAAAGGTATGCTGAAACTTACTACCTCTTGAAGCTTTTCTCGAAATTCATATTGTTGAATTGGTTTTCGAATAAGATTTAAGGTGAATCTTAGCTCGTCGGGACAAGCGGGTTGGGGTTACACCATTCCTTTGATTGTAAATGATTTAACTACTATATTTCAAAAATTTTGTTTTGTAAGTTGTGAAGTGTACATATTTTAAAAATTCTTTACATATTGAAATAGCACTTGAATCTTTAAAGATTATTTTCATTTGTTAATTTGTTTGTCATGAATTATGAAAGGGTCTTTTTAGAATAAATGATGAAAGGGTTGTAAATTTGATTTTTCTCAAATTATTGGACTGGCTACTAAGGTCAAGGTTGATAAAGGTATGTGTTTTTATGAGTTTCGTGAGCTCAAAGAGATTGGCTTCGGACATGTTCCGTGTAATGCCTTGAAACTACACGTGTCATCTAAGTTGCTCAGACTCGGATGCGGGTGTCCGATATTGGAGCCGACCTAGAAGTCGGATACTTCATGAGCTAAATTTTAAGATTCGGGGATATGGATCTAGGTATGGTTGCGAGTGAGGGAATTCAGCTAAAAATAATTCAAATAACTAAAGTAGAGTTCTAAAACTAAAATTATGAGATATCATGTGGAGAACTTGAGGAGAGCATTTGATCAAGAGGAGGATCCTAGGAGTAAGGAGATAAAAAAGAAAAGGAGCGGCATAGAAAATTCTATATACAAGGTATTCCATTTTCTTTGACATACCAATAATTGGTTACTCGTTTTCATTGAATCGGTTTGGAATTTCTCTGTCGATTTTGGTTGAAGTTTCAAAAATTGGTTGATTAAATCGGGTACAGATCCCACACTCATGTCGTGTCGACACGGGTGCGGCACCGAAGGAGAAGAGTCCGAGTAACTTAGCATGCCGGTGTAGGTGTGGGACCCACCTTATGGTTCGGAACTAAAACAGAGTGCCCTCATGAGATAACTATTGTGCTATATTATTAGCATGGTTGAGTCGATTCGTACGGCACTACAATGAGACGACTTGAGCAAATAGGGTATATAATACTTGAAGCTAGGTACATAACATTGTTGATTTACATTTCGTGTCGGTGATGGATAGTACTCCAGTAGATGATAAAATTTCTCATGATTTTGATAAGCTTTAGTGCTAGAAGCAAGGACTTTAAAATGTGGTTTGCTTTGATATTTCATTTCACTGTCTAACTTGAGAATTGATATAAATGCTTCTTTCTTTTATAAATGTCTATGCATAACACTTGATTTCTTAAAATCTTGTCTCGCTTCTGGGGAAACAGTTGTATGATAAATACTAGGCGCTACTGAGGGAAACAGTTGAATGATACATACTAGGCATGTGGATCTTACACCTTTTGGTCATTCAACTTTTAATTTTACAATTATGCGTTGACCATTCTAGGTCATGCCATTGCCGATTAGGACAACTCCACTCTTCCGATTAGATACTTTTGGTGAGACTCCACTTGCTTCAGGTGGAGCTTGTGTTGTATTCGTTAAGTCACCGGGACCTGTCTCGATTGACTAGCTTAATTCTTGTCATAGAGGTTCTGTAGATGGTAGTAGTTCTATCGGGTTGTAATTATGGTTATTCATATGACATGCATGCATGAAACTTCATTACTTTTGACAATATTTTATTTTTAAAACGGAATGTGGTTAATTTAACATTCGGAACTCGGAATCAAAATAAGCCAAGAAATTAAAAAAAGTGACCAAAATAAGTCACCTATTTAAAAGTTACCAAAATAGGCTAAACGTAATAATTTATTACGTTTTTCACTTTTTCCTTAAGTGTCAACTAATGGAGTTGACTTTTTAAAAAACATAAGAAATTATTACGTTTTACATATTTATTTGTAAAACGTAATAATTTCTTACGTTTTGTCAGAAAAATATGTAAAACGTAAGAAATTCTTATGTTTTACACAAAATTCGAAGTAAGAGAAGGACAGTGATTTGTCACATCACTAATAAAGATCACTTTTTCTGAAAACTGTCCTACAACGTAAGAAAAACTTACGTTTTGTACTTTTTGCAGCAACTTAAGGTGGGCACCCACCCCCACTATTTCCACTTATTTACTTTTTACTTCTTTTTAAATAAAAAAATTATGAGTCTTATTAACCCCTAAACAAAGCTAACGTTATAACATCCTTTTTGCCCCCATTTTTCATAAGAGTTGGTCATTTGCCCTGCCTTTCATCAAGTAAACACTCATGACAACGCTTGCATGAATAGAAATTTTTCCATGGTTAGATACTTTATGTACCATGTGATTCCCTCTTCCTTACATTTACATTCTAAAACTTTGTTGATAACTGAGGATCGGCAAAAAAAAATTACTACTTTAAGTGGAAAAAGTGGGGTGGGGGACCACCTTAAGTTGCTGCAAAAAAGTAAAAAAACGTAAGTTTTTCTTATGTTGTAGGACAATTTTCAGAAAAAGTGACATTTATTAGTGATGTGACAAATCACTGTCCTCTTACTTTGAATTTCGTGTAAAACGTAAGAATTTCTTACGTTTTACCTATTTTATTGATAAAACGTAAGAAATTCTTACGTTTTACAAATAAATAAGGAAAACGTAAGAATTTCTTACGTTTTTAAAATAGTCAACTCCGTTAGTTGACGTTAAGAAAAAGTTGAAAAGCGTAATAAATTATTACGTTTAGCCTATTTTGGTAACATTTTAAATAGGTGGCCTATTTTGGTCACTTTTATTATTTCTTGACTTATTTTGGTTCCGAGTTCTTAACATTTGTGTTCATGCATGGTTTTCAACACTTAAAAGACTTGAATTTTTCAGAAGGTTCAACATTCATAATTTAGGTGCATAAGTAGAAATTATTACATGGTTTGGTTTGCTCGGGTCGAGTATATTTTCGGGTGCCAGTCAAATGGATTTGGGGCGACACCTATATTTTGTGGGCATGGGTGTAGTCAAATCCTAAGTTACTCGGACTTGGGTGCGGTGTCCGATACGGGTACGGATCTAGAGGTCGGATCCTTCGCAGTCTCAATTTAAAGATTCGGGGATATGAATCTAGGGATGGATACGGGTGTGGGGATTAGGCAAAAAATAATTTAAATATCTAAAAATAGAATTAGAAAACATAAATTATGAGATATTATGTTGAAAACTTGAGGAAAAAATATTGTTCAAGAAGAAAATCCTGAAAGGAGATAAAAGGAAAAGCAATAACATAGAAATTTCTATATACAAGGTATTCCATTTTCTTCAATTTCACCTTAACTTTTGTTTTGATTACAGAATTTCTTAAATATGTCAGAACTTTCCCAATTGATTTTAGTCAAAGTACCCAAAATTGGTTGACCAGATCGGGTACGGATCTCACACCCACATCCACACTCATGTCGTGTCGACACAGGTGTGACACCGAAAGTGAAGAGTCCGAGTAACTTAGGTCGAATCACCCAATTTAGGTTGACAAAATCCAGTAGCATCCACACCCACATCGTGTTGGATAGACATGGGCGCAGCAAGGAATAAGGATCTGAGCAACATAGTAAAGCAGATAACAAATGTTTAAAATCCAATCTCATTCAAGATGGATCTTAGGTCCAGCCAATCCAGTCGATTGTCATTTCCATGCCATCTAATCCTCTTTCCCTCCCTCCCTCAAGTGAAAGATCCATTTCCACAAATTATGTGCCTGCGGTCTTTGGCAATTACTGAAAGATCCATTTTTCTTTACCTACCTACCTCTCACGCTTACCAACTCTAATGCAGAAAGTTTTCTTTATATACTCCATTTTCAACTTCAATTGCCTTTTGTTCTGCATATTCAACTCCGGTAAGTACTCTCATGATCCCCTAGAATCCTCCAAACGACTAACAAAAACACAATAGAAACCGACTGCTCTGGTGGATCAAGATTGTGAAAAGCGCTTGCCTCAGTGCTTAAAGCGTGAGGCAAGGTGACGCGAAGCTTTTGCGCTTTTCCCCTTTGAGGCAAGGTGTGTTCAGAAGCGTCGCTTCATTTTTTAAAAAAAATATAAAACTTAAAGACATGACAGACTTGTCAGTTTAGGCCTTTAGATTTCGTGGCCTTCCTCTTTTAGGGGCGATCCGCCTGCACAGCTCTTCTTCTGCGTTCTTTATCTTCAGGTACTTCCTTTATTTTCTTCTTCTTCTTTTTTTTGAGTCAAGGGTAACTTACAAGTATTCTATATTCTTCTTCTTTACTTCTTTCCTTCTTCTTCTCCTTTGTTTTCCGACAGCTCCTTTCGTTTCTTTCTTCTTCCGCAGCTTCTTCATTCTTCCTCTGTTTTTTCTTCTATTTCTAGGCAGGGGCGGACCCACGTGGTTGCCAGGGGGTTTGCCCGAACCCCTTGGTAAAAAATTACGTTGTATATATAAGGTAGAAAATCTATATTTATGTAGATATATTAAATTTGAACCACCTCAACCATGCATGTTAGATAGCTTAGTGGTATTGGCTACACTTCTTGGGTTGCTTGTTGAGGCTCATGTCACGGGTTCGATCCCCATTCGGGCGCAGGCTGCCATCCTTTTTTTAAAAATTAATTCACTGTGTTGTCTTGTACAGCTACGATTATTTAAAAAAAAAAAAAAAAAAACTAGCTGCTGCTATTTAAATAAAACGTCTAAATAAGTTAACACAAAATCCACAAAAACTTAAAACCTTTTTTCCTTTTACCAAAATTAAAAAACCCAAAACCCTTTTTCCTTTTTCACTTGAATTGTATTTTGTTGGCTTATTCACACATTTATATTTTAATTTTTCGAACCCCTGAAGGAAAATCCTATATCCACCACTATTTCTAGGTAAACTTTCCCAACTAGTCAGTAGCTTATTTCCTTTGTTTTATCCTCTCTTTCTGCATTTTTAACTCAGTTTTTTCTTTTCAGTTCAGGTTTTGTTGCAAAATAATTAAAAACATGATTGTTTTTGCCATTAAATAGTATGGCAGACTTTAAATGGTTAAATTAGCTTCTCCAAAAAAAGAAAGGTGAAAATATGAGCTAATGAAACTGATTTTTTGACAATCAAGCTGCACTATAAATTACTCATCTGGTATCTCATGAAAATCAAAGCACATAGAAATAGATTCTCTTTGTCTGGAAAAAGATTTACTATTGCTACTAATTTCATTAATTCAGATGGTCAGTTGGAAGATATCCTCACAAAATCACTTTGAAACTACAATACTGAATACATTTGCAAGAAACTAGGAATATACAATATGCCTAATCCACCTTACTCAGGAAGGGGCAGTTAGGAATACTCAAACTTATTAAACAGAATATTTATATATCAATATGTATATCAATTAGGATATTAGGGAATTTGCATGCATAGAATTATACATTCATCATTATTTAATAAAAAGCATAGACATTATTTAAACTCCCAAGAAGCAGGACATTGTCCAGATCTCTTCTTATTTTTCCAGTTGACTACGCACCATCCTATTATCTTGGGGAGGACGGTTATTACAACTATGTTGAGAAAATTTTTGACGACTTGAATCTACTTTAATTTAACTAACAAATGAATTAACCTTGGTATCTAGCAACTTATTCATAAAAATCATTTTTTACAATAAAAAGGAGAAGACTCTTCAAATTCTTCCTCGTAAGATCTTTGTGCATATCAAATATGAAAGGCAAAAAAATAACTTCAAGAAACTTTGCAACTTTAATGTCTCCCTTGAGATATGACAGCCAGGTGGACTCTCCAATATTTAAAAGATTTCCCAACTCAGTTAACATCAAATGCTCAACTTTATGTCCTACCAGCAGCTAATTTCTAAGCAATGTCCAACATGTTAAACAACAGTTATAAATTCAATGTACTGGCTCATGGAGAGCCAATTATTAAAAGGCAGATGCAATTTCCACAGGGCGCAGGAGGAACTTAATGCAACACGAATGTAAAGATCTTCAGTTCGCAAGAAGTCTGCAAAAATACAGAAGAGCAGCAAAGTTACCTGACTTGCAAATCGGAAGTGTCAACATCATCAACAATAAAGTGACAAGAAAAATCGAAGACATCCAAGTCATCTTGAAAAGATAGTCTGCTAGAACTTCTAGAGAATATACGCGGTGAACCACTTGAAGATAGCAAAGCAGAGAACCGTCCTGAATCATCTCTAGCATCTCTGGAAATCTGAAAAGGAAGAATAAGAGAGGTTATCTGTTATGCCCTAGATGCTACCTATCTGGGAGGAGGCAAACAATCAATCATCTCTTTTTGCTTTGTAAACTAACTGTAAAATATAGGGGACATTCATCAATCTAAGGGGTTTAATGTGGAGTATGACAAGGAAAACAAATGCTGTTCAAGCATGCTGAAACAGAGAAGGTATTAACTCAATCCAGAAACAGAGATGGAGGGTTTTCCCAGCTGCATATGTCGGACAATGTGGGAAAAGAGGAAGTAGTTCACATTCAGATGGTAAAAGTTGGAAGTGTTTATTCCATTTCTAATTTTGATGTAAATGAGTATGTTTAGAAGATCATGAATTAGGTGTGTTTACGGAGGAAAACATTTTTCCGAAAATGTTCTTCAATTTTTCCATGTTTGATTGGTCAAATATTCAATCTAGGAAAACAAATTTCTTAAAAATGAGGAAAATGACTTCCCCGATGGAAGTAGGGAAAACAAGCTTCATAAGTGTCATTTCAACTTCATTGTCTCATCTCCATCCACCCAACGCCCCAAACCCCCATCCCTTGACCATCCCATCCCGCCCCCATAGTGTTTTGCTAGCTTACAAATAAATGCTCTTGGGATATTAATTTTTTGCTTACTTACCAAACACTAGGAAAGTAAGAAACTCACTTATTTTCCAAAAAAAATATTTTCTAGAAAAACATTTTCCATCATACCAAGCATACCCTCAATTTTTGATGCTTAAGATTCCTTGTGAGAAGGCATAGCAATTGTCGTTTTGATAATCTCAGCGTAATTATGAATAACAACATAGATTTTCTTTAGTTTATATATTAAAATACAAATACGTTACCTTCTTTAAGAAAAAAGGAAAAACGCAAATAAAAGTCGGAAAAGCTGAAAATGGCTTAACTATGAGTACAATGTTTGGAATAAAAGTATGAACAACAAATTTCACAACCACACCTAATAACGAATAACAACACATATTTCCCAACTAGAAATAGCTCACCTTTTGTCCAGGACTGATAGTGCCAATATTCGACTCAAGAGTCCTCAGTGGATCCATTTTCCGGAATGACCTGATACCTGAAGGGGATTCTTGGGATGATGAATCTTGCTTTGTACTTCTGGGAGACATTGGAGGAAGAGAATGCCTGTTAGGATCAGAGAAATTAGGAGATAGGTATCTGGAACTTGTACCCATCATTGGATGAGGGATACTGACAGGGCCAGTTCCAGAACGCAAACGAGTCTGCCCAGGATTCACACCTGACAGATATGCTGGTGGAGATGGAGATGGAGATGATGAAAATGGAGGTGACAGCTGGTATTCATCAAAGCTCGTTGGTTTGTGGTGAATGGGCAGTCTGTGGTTAGGTGAAACCCTCTGTCCATGCACATCACTGGGTGAATATGAAAGATCATGCGGTGGGCGGTATAAAGGTGGGGATCCAACATATGGCTGTGTCCGAGGTAATGAAGGTGATGCGAGGAAACCACTTGTCCAACTGTGTGGCCGCTGGAAAGGCGATGAAGAAGATGAATGTGTCCCTCTAGACGGAAATGATGTAGGCTGGACACCCTTATCAGATGAGGAGGATGGAAATGACCTCATTCGGTCAGCAAGAGGACTGCCTACATAATCTGTAATGATCGCAGGTGGAAATGATGCAATAGTCTCCAGGTTAAAGTCCGATAGATCTTCACGATATGTCACAGATATACAAAGACGGCCCTGCTGGGCATCAACTGGAGCAAAACTATATTGCTTCATCAAATCCTCCTCAGCCCTGGAAAATGGAGCACTAAATGAAGAAACCTTGTAAATGATATCAAAATCGCAACTCTGACTTGATGAAAGTTTCCTGAAAGCCTTGAATGCAGGAAGGAGTCTCATCATTGAATAAAGGGAGCGGAGCAGTATAATTGATTTCTTGTATGTTTTCTTATAAGAAGAATCACCAATTTGAGGAACCATTGTCCTCAGATACTCATACTGTACAACCCACCTCTCTATAATGGTTTCTGTATATGCCCCTGCAATACCCGAACTATGCTCTGACAAAGAACTAGGTTTCTCTTGAACAAGTATGATGTCTATTATCATTGGTTCCATCAAATTTCTATGCCAAAAGTTTAAATTATCAAGAACAGCGGGACGATCTCCCAACACCAAATTGAACCACTTGTCACTCTTTTTTACTTCCACACTATGACCAGAAGGTCGAAAAGAAGGAACTCTACAGTCCAAAACAATATGCAAGGTTTTCAGAAGAAAATGAGCAAGTATCTGTTCAAACCTTCCATATTCACCCTGTGGGTGACTCTGAAAATCCATTTTACCCACCCCACACAAATATCAACCCCTCTCCTCTCTCATAACAGCTCGCGGAAAACGTATAGACAAGAGCAATTGTCTGCTAAAGATATGATCTTTCCCTTTGGGGGGGCAAAATGGATTAATATACACCTGGATATATGTACAAGTTAAAACAATGTTTAGAAGAACACAACCAATAAAGTACTAATGTTAATAGAGTCACGCAACTTATGCAAATAGACAAATGCACATGGCCTCAGATGTAATTACAAGTTAATTCTACTGCTTCATAACACATACAACATGATATACAAAAAGACAAAAGACTTCAACAGAAAAATTAAGAGTATCCTAAAGGACAACTACTTTATGTGCTCAAATTACTAAAATAAACAAAAAAGAAAAAAAAATCAAGGACCTCGAGAGTATCGGGGTAAAAGATTTTTTTTTTTTAATTTTCTTTTTTCAAATAACTGTGGTGTCCGGACTAGCTTAAGCACACATAGACTAATTCAGCAACATGTACTAAGTAACTTAGTCCATCAAGGATAAAACAAATGGAAAGAATCACCTAGTGTCACGTCATTAACCACTAGGCCACACAATAGGCGCAATAAGTAAAAGATAATTTTTTTTAACTTTTTATTTTTTTGATAACCATGGTGTCTGGGCCAACTAGCTCTAGAGTAATTTCACAGAATACCGGTCACCTTCCACCAGCAAGAGTTTCCATGTAACTTAATCCACCAAAGCTATAACGAATCAAAAAAATCACCTAGTGTTTTGTCTCGGGAATTGAACTACCTCATGGTGCTCAACACACGTCATTGACCATTAGGATTTAAATCAGTATAAGAAAATATTCAAAAACTCGCTAACTTTCTAGATGCAGATCTTGACACAGGCATTATTAACATCACTAAGAAGAAAGAGAATGATAAACAGTGAGAATGCACGATCAAATTCAAACCCCTGATAGTTCGAAAAAAAAAAACTAAGTGATTGAAGTGAATTCGGTAGAGAAATTGACTAATGAGAATAACGTTGATAGAAAAATTTAAAAGCAAAAAAAAAAAAAAAAAGAAGGAAGATCAAACTTACTTGAGAGAATAAAAATATAGGGATTATCAAGGGAGAGAGAAAACCTCAGACTTCGAAGCAAGCAGAAGAGAGAGAGAGAGAGATTGCGTAGAACGGCGAGAGTGGCCGGCTCTAGAGAGAGAAAGACAAGAGTGTTATGTACATAATGCGGACTCACGGCTCTATTCTCATGATATATTATATGGAATTATATACTTATACTAGATAGTACTCATCATGCCAAGGTGATCGATTTGAATTGTGAAAATAATCTTTAAATATGGTAAAATCTTAGTGAATTAAATCCTTTTTTAATAAGATTATGTATAATATATCATATGAATTCAATTATTTTTTAGATTTTGTACATGGCAAATGATTAGAACTCTTCAGCGTGATTATAAAGTTTGTGATGTTGAATCAAACCGTCGATGTATATGAGATGATGGGAGTTTGCTTTTGGTCTGCGCGGATTAGGACACAGCTAGCGTGTGAAATACTTTGCTTGAGGAGTACAATCGCAAGATTGAAATTTAGAGGAATTGACGGTTGATTGCACAAGTAGTGAAGCATGTGGTTTAATTCGATACGATGCTTAAAACCTTAGCATATCAGTAACATATAAATGGAGGACTACTACAAGGTCCTTGTCGTGTTCTCGACTTGAAAGGTTATTTTGTAGCCAAATGAAATAAATTTTAGGAGGCATGCATCATAAGTGTTAAAGAGGTAGATTCTCATATTGAAGAAGCAGTGATTGTTATTGCTGAAGTCCAACATCAGGAATAGCCTCAAGCTGGTAGCCCAGACGAAGAAGTTGTGAAGCTAAGCCTAGAAAGGTGAACCAAGAAATTCAGTTTGCAGCGAATCAAACTATATCTCTTTTTACACAGAATGGGGGGGGGGGGGAGGGCTTGTTTGTGATACAAATGACTTCAGATTTTAGGACATTCAAAAAAAGTAAACGGGAGAAGAGCAATAAGAGTAAACATTCAGTTGCGATTGTTATAACATTAAAATTAAATGATCCTTTCCTGATTTGAATTGCCCTAATTAGAAGTGGGCAACAAGATTTTTTGAAAAGCATATAATAGATTCGGAAAAAGTTAGTTGCTGATGAAGTTTAAATTGGAAGTTGAAATTTTAAATTTTGTGTCTGTCGAGATATATAATTAGCTTCCGATACAGTTAATAAAGGTATATGTTTTTTTTTTGTAAAGATACTTGTTTTCGGTATTTTTTTCTTCAATAGATATATCTTTTTCGAAAATGTTTCTTCAATAGATATATTTTGCGCATGTCGAGACACAGAATGAGCTTTCGACATATTTTTTTCGATTTTTGATTTGTCGAGATGCACAATACATCCAACGAAGATACATTTTTCCTTTGTAAAGATACTAAATTAGCTCTCAATATATTTTTTTATTTTGAATCTGTTGAGATACATAATTAACTCTCGATACATCCAATAATTACTGTAACTATTGAATGTTGAGATTCTTATAATTACTTTGTAAGAATGAGAATTTATGTAACTATTGTAAGTGAAGGTGTATGTTTATTTCATTTTTATTGATATTTAACCTCTTGTAACTACGAGTTGAATTCCAACTCAAAAAAATAAAAAACAAGTTCTTAACTTTGAAAAGAGAAGTCAACAAATAGTATACGAATGAAATAATATACTCCTATTATGGATGTGTTAATATTTTTTGAGAAAATATTACCTATGGGAATTTTTTTATTTTTTTTAAAAACTCTCTTTTGGTGTGTGTTGTGTTTGGGGGTGGGGGGTGCTAAGAGCGTTCGGTGATTGGATGGTGGGGATGGAGGTGAGAAGAAAATATTACTAGAAAAGTTTTTTAAGAATTTTCTTTTAAAAAAAACTAAATACTAAGTAGTAGTACTATTTCTTTTACTATAATCTTTTTTTCTCTCTTTTCAATTATAGTTAAAATTAATAAGAAAAGAATATCAATCAACACCCAATATTTTCTCCAACTTTTTCATAATAATCTCTTTTCATATATGTGTGTGTATATATATATAAATAATAATATCAATGAGTTCTATGTAATTAATATATAGAGAGAGTATAAATGTATACATAAAATAGTTAAATGTATATGAATACAAAATGGAAACAACAAAATATTGAATATCAAAACTTTAAGTATATACAAAATTTATTAAGAATACATCTACAAAGACACACACACATATATATAAAAAAAATTATGAACATGTATATATAGTTAGTCAAATGAGTATATGCAATATAAATTTAAGGACATGTATATATAGTTAATTAAATAAGTATATAGAATACATATGCTTATACAATTAAAGACATGTATGTACAGAAAATTAATATAATGTATGAAGCCACCCCATATTCAAAATACAAATATAGACATAAAACATATATATATTCAGAATACATTTTACATATATAAATATACAAATTCAAAATTTTATATGTATAAATATACAAATTCAAAATGTATAAATATATACAAATATACTGACACAATAAAAAAAATTCATACATTGATAGAAATTCAATGATGCAATTAAACAAAATTATATTAATAAAAATTCATTGATATAATCAAGAGAATTTATTCATGGTACAGATATATAAGTAAAAATTAATACAAATTCAGATTATATATATATATAAATACATATTGTATACAAACTGAAACGTCTGATATTTGTCTTCAGTGTATCACCAGAAAAGAATACGAGGACAATGAATATTGAAATCTGCAGCCATTAAATTTTGCTATAGAAATGATGAGGACGAGGAATGAAGGATTTGTGAAATTTAGTTAGAGAAAGAGGGAAAGCTCCGAGGATGAGGATGAGGGGCGTGAAATTTATCTTCAAGGATATGACGAGGACGAGGAAGGGTGGATCTGCTGTCATATAATTTCACCGTAGAAGTAAGCGGCGAGGAAGAGGAATGTGAAATTTATATTCGAGGAAAAGATGTCATTGAAATCTCTGGTGTAGTTATATCAACCACAAAAGTAGCTAATCAGATGAGAGAGAGAGAGTTAAACTGAAAAATAACAATGCAAGGTAATTATAAACTAAAAAAAAATGTAAGGTAATTATTTTAAGTATAAATAATATAAACATCAACCGTTTAAAAGTAATTACACTCTCTTTCACATTTTAAATTACTTTATTCTCTCTCCCCATTAATATACATAATATAGCCAACACATACATAGCATTTTGTGTATATGTAGAATTTTTGTAATATGTTTAGGGAGTTGAAATTTTTTGTAATATTGAAAACATAAGTTGTATATTTATGTAATTTTTAGTTATTTTAAAGGGAAAAGACATGGGCTGACCATTTTGAAAAAAAAATGACCCACAATTCAAAAATGTGGACAATTGAAGCTAATAGGCCCAATTTATTTTCCTTTTTTAGACATTTGGCTCAATTTGACACATGCAGTCTCTATAATCAATTGATACATTTTTATACTATATTAAAGGTTGTATAGAATGTGTATAGAAATTATATAATTATTGTATAAATATGAATCTATATACAATGCATAGAAAAATTGTATCATTATTGATGTATAGAATATGTATATGAATGATTATTGCCGCTAAAACTTGTATAAGATGTGTATAGAAATTGTATAATTATTGTTATGACGCAAATAGAAACTATATCATTATTTATATAGAATATGCATACGTGTAGGATGTGTATAAAAATTATACAATTATTGTATAAAATATGTATTTATTTTTAGTATCAAAGATTCATGTATTTGATATCAAATATTGTATTTGATTGATAAAAAGGAAGAGCAACAATTACAATATTATAAAATCGTATTTGATTGCTAAAAAAACTACACCAATTAGAAAAATAGCTCTCTTTTTTTAATGGAGTTGCAAAAAAAAAAACAGTGAAAAAAATTAGAAAAAGGGGGCAAGTTGAAAAAAATTAGAAAAAGGGGGCAAGCAATGATTTTTTTTTTAAAAGTGTAGCAGCAATTTTTTAAAAATTACAATTTTTAAAAAATAGCTAAAAGACAAAAAAAAAAAAACAACACAAAGGTAGTAGCAACTAATGGCCTAAATGGCTATATTCTGGAAATTCAAAATCAATGGCCACTCAGCGGCAATTTTTTTAGCCGAGTGGTCATTTTTGTCCATTTCCCTTATTTTAAATCTTAATCATGACGAATAATTAAAAATCTATTTTATCCGTGAGATGTAATTTTTTTTTTTCAAAATAGATTGAGGCTTTATGAATTGAGATTGAGCCCAATTATAAACTATTTTAAGCCGTCTTTTATAAATATAGAGTAGCGTTGAATTGAACAAATTAACTTAATTTTAGTTCATTTTGACAACTCCTAAAAGAAAGATTGATTAAATATTACTCCCTTAATTTAAAAAAGAATGACCTACTTTGACTTGACACAAAATTTAAGAAAATAAAGAAGACTTTTGAATCTCGTATCCTTAAACTAAAACAGTGTCAAATGTAACAAAATATCCTTTAATCATGTGGATCTAAATATGTCATGTGGAAAGTTGAAACTAAAGTATTGTCAAAATAAAAAAAAAGTCATTCTTTTTTAAATAAACTAAAAAGAAAAGTAGGCTATTTTTTTTTAAAACGGATGGAGTAATAAAAAAGTCAATACAGATACGTATAAGCTACAAATTTGAGCAAATACAACTATAGCTGTCAAAATGGGCTGCCCAACCAACCTAGCCCAAGCCTTACGGGCTAAAGAATTTGATGGGCTAGAACGGGCCGGCGCTTCACTTTAAAGGGCCTTAAAATGTATGACCCAACCTAGCCCTAATAGGATCACGGGATGGGGCGGACTAGCCCTTTATTTTTATCAATTTTTTGTTAGATTTTTTTTTTCAATTTAAAATAATAGATACGACAATCTATTCGCACTTCTAACATATTATTATATAAAATACATAATTCTACGATGATTTATAATATTTTCAACACCAATAAATTATCAAACACATTTAAACTCATTGATTACATTATCTTAATTAACATCAACATTCATCTAAATTGATATGCAAATTTAATAAGTTGAACAATATCAAAAAGTTATATGTCATATAAAATTCACTTAAAAATATTATCGCTTTGAATTTGGGTAATGTTGTGCAATTGATTTCGAGTAGCTGCAACAAGTGTTTGAATATTTCATGTGGATGCAATTTTTATATTTATGATTAGAAATTTTAATATTTGTCATTTAGTGCTAATTAGTAAAATATTGTGCAAGATACTATGTAAAATTTATTGAGTAATCACTAATTATATTTTTAATTCTTTTTGCTTACAATTTTCTTTAATTTTAAGTTTAAATTTAATAACAATAACAAATGAAACATCAATACTTGATGATTAAGGTTTAACACTTAATAAGTTAAATATTATTTAGGATATTAAACTTATTCAATAACTACTATTCTTAATTATTATTTTTCTTTTATAATATTCATATATTTTTAATATAAATTAAATAGTATTTTGACCCACGGACTGGCCCAGCCCAGCCTCAGAGGCCAGTGGGCTGACTTAGGCTGGGCTTATAAGCCCCAATTTTAAATGGGCTCAAAAATTACAACCCAACCCAATCCTTATAGCGGGCTGAGTTGGGTCGGCCTCAAGGGCCAAGCCCATTTTGATGGCTCTAAATACAACACACAGACACAAGGGATGGTACGTTGACATCTGGGAGTTGTACTTAACGACATGCCATTTTTATTTTTTCCCTCAAATCGATTAAGTTGACTTATATACAAAAATGAAGAAAATATTTTTTTTTATAACATTATGTCAAATAGAGATATTTTATTAGTATTTAATTATCACCTGAATTTACTTTATTTAATTAAGGGATCGTTTGGTAAAGTGTATTGAAAAGTTAATGCATGCATTAGTTTAATGTGTATTAGTAGTACCTTATTTGGTATATAATTTCACCAGAGAAGTAGGTGGCGAGGAAGAGGCGTGTCAAATTTATATTCGAGAAAGCGACGAGAAAGAGATGTCATTAAAATCTCTTTAAGAATGATGTAGTTATATCAACCACAAAAGTAGTAAATCAAATGAGAGAGTTTGAAAATTAATTATAAACTGAAAAATAACACTGCAAGGTAATTATTGTTATAAAACAATAAAGAACAAGAAGAAGAGTAGCGAGAATAGAGAGAGTAAATCTTATTTCTTCTTTTAAGGGATAATTTACAATGAAGGAAGTCCTTCTATTTACAGGGGGAATTTGCCTCTAGTTTCACACTAATAGACAAAATATATCAAATCCTAATAGATATCAACCAAATCTTATTAGATCTTGATAGACATTCACTATAATGTAAATACATTTATAACACTCCCCCTTGAATGTCTAGATAGATAATTTGCCTCGTTAAAACCTTACTAGAAAAAATTCAGTAGGAAAAAAAACCTAGTGAAGGAAAAAGAGTACACATTTCTAACAATACGCATATTGGCTGCCTCATTAAAAACCTTACAAGAAAAAACCAGTGGGACAAAACCTCGTAAGAAAAAAAGAGTACAATGCATATTAACTCCCCTTAATGAGAACATCCTTGAACCTCTGCATCCCGATCTTGTGCACCATCTTCTTAAAAGTTATAATTGGAGAAGACTTGGTGAATAAATCAATCACATTTTTACTTGAATGAATCTGTTGCACGTTGATATCACAATTCTTTTGTAGCTCATGCATGTAGAAAAGCTTTGATGAAGTGTACTTCGTTCTATCTCCTTTTATGAATCCTCCATTAAGATGTGCTATGCATGATGTATTGTCTCCGTATAAAATTGTGGGTAGATTATCATATTTCACACCACATTTTTCTCGAATGAGATGTATCATGGACCTCAACCATACACATTCTCGGCTTTCTTCATGAATAGCTATTATCTCAGCATAATTCAATTAAGTAGGTACGATAGACTGCTTTGTATATCTCCAAGATATTGCAGTACCACCACACATGAACACATAGCCTATTTGAGATCGAGCTTTATGTGGGTCAGATAAGTACCCAAAATCAGCATGACCAATAAGATCGGGATTTCAAACTTGCTAACAAATTAACTAAAAAAAAAGGCTATATCAGGCCTTGTAGTATTTGCAAGGTACATTACTGCATCAATTGCACTAAGATATGGTACTTCATAACCAATGAGTTCCTCATTCTTTTCTTGAGGTCGAAATGGACCCTTATTCAATTTTTGCATGTTTCTCATTTAAGCAAATACTCTATTGCTTTTGAAAACTCTCCAAGAGTTTCAATGATACTCAAATCATCAAATTATATCTTCATAAGATATAATTTGATGATTTGAGTATCATTGAAACTCT
>NC_061113.1:233843696-233926977 GCF_002878395.1 Capsicum annuum
AAGCAAATACTCTATTGCTTTTGAAAACTCTCCAAGAGTTTCAATGATACTCAAATCATCAAATTATATCTTATGAAGATAATAAAAAGCTTTTCAGAAACTTTATATGCGTCAGGCATTTTGAATCCTTTAGGAATTTTCATATGGATGTTTGTCAAGTAACAATATCCAACATGTCAAGTGTGACATCTTCAAGTGTCTGAACTGCAAATCAAATAAGTTTTACGCTTACCAAAACCTTTTAGGTCACTTGATAAATATTTTTACGTCAACATGCTTAAATTAACGTAGAATTCTGATCCTCATAATCATTTACAATATTGTGCCAACATTGTATCAAAGATATCGTCGGCGATTTCTTATTTTGTATCGGTTCACAATGCGACATAACATTTTGAGATCTCATTATTTCATTATTTTCAGGTACCTAAATCTCCCATAAGGTTTCATGAAGTGTTATGTCGTAGGCTCGTCAAGATCACATTGCCTTCTTATCATGATTATTTGCTCCTTATCATTTTCAAAGATTATTTCATTTGGAATCGATTGATCTATCATACTTCGCGCATGCATAGACTTTATCCTTTAAGGACAAAAAATAGGAGCACTTGCAACTAAATATGAGATGCTTTCGGCATTTGACTTGAATTATCTTTTGAATGAGGATTTGATGATAATTCCTAACATATTTCAGAGCTGCTTATAAATACCCCCTTATGTTAGGAAAACTAGCATACATCCTCCATCTTCTTTGAGGAATCCATCTTTGTGCATCATGGTATATTTATTAATCGTATACCGCACATCAAAACTATTAGATGGAATAGTTGGTTCCTGACCTTGAACCAATTGAGAAGAAAGAAATAATCATAATATATTGGTCCAATACATACAAGTGCTATTGTATGCAATTTATCATATTTCATACCAATACATGAAACTTTGTTTTCATTAGTAATGGTTCGAATATTTATGGAAGCCGCATCCAATGTTAAACCATCTTCATTAAGATGAATTATCTTGATTACCCAATCTGAAAATTATGCTCAATTTATATTGAACAAGTAACTTTATGAATGTCAAACGTAGGTTGACCATGAATGTACATGTGATCATCTTATTGATGCTTCTTTTCAACATATCATATGATAGGTGAACGGACCCTTATTCACCTTTTATTCTTTTCAGATTTTGAGGGATCCAATTCCAAAATTAGTTGGTCCAACCTACTTATCACGAGAACAAGCAACATTAAAGTTTATGAAGAATTTTCTAATTCTTCAATATATGTTCAATATTCAGTATGCACATCTTCGGGATATCGCAATCGTTCATGTCAACTTATGAACTTTTACTCTAGTAAACTCCAAGTTTACCATGATATGTGTTTTTGCTTTGGTAAATTTCAGATTTACTACTTCAGAAGTAGATTTCAAAATTATTCAACCTCTTTCGGAGGTGAGTTGTGATACAATCGCAATCAAGTGCATGTTTGCATTAATAAGTTTTTCATTCCCCGGGAATGGAATATAATCGTGCCTTAAGCTTATCAAATTATGATAGCTTATAACCTCTTTCAAGATTTTGCTACTTTAGGAGCAAATCGAGGCATACACATGATGTAAAAAAAATTTCTCTAGTATATCTTATAATCATATAAGTGTGAAAATATCATCATTTTTAATGATCATTATCATATTGTCCCTCCACGCATATATTCGTGCATTCAAGCACTTGTCTTCTTTCAGACATATTATGTACTGCTACCACATATACCTCAAGAATGAAGTAAGTTGTCATATTTCAGATTTATCACATATTGCTACCACATTCACTTCATGGAATTGAGCATATTCAATGGATCGAATTTCATGACTTTTCATTAAACATCCATTATTTTGCCTTAGCCATCATAATATCATCAATATGGTGTATTAAGATTCAAACTCAACATCTTATCCATATAAAAGCGTCTTAGGCATGAATCGATGGGACTTGAACCCAACATATTATCATCCTTTTTGATAATATTGTTCTTGAGGAATAAATTTAAAATATAAATAGTTCCAAACCAATTATTTTTCCTCAAATTCAATAATAATTATATTAGTAGTAGCAAAAGAAAGATAACATAAAGAATTACTAACCTTGAAATTCTTCCGATTTATAATCTCACCTTGTTTGACAGAGTCTCGTGCTGATAATATGTTATAAACTAATAAAGAATAAAGAAGAAGAGTAGAGAGAATAGAGAGGGTGATTCTTATTTCTTCTCTTGAAGGATGATTTACAATGAAGGAAGCCCTTCATTTTATTAGGAAAATTTGCCCCTAGTTTTACACTGAAAGACAAATACATCAAATCCTGATAGATATCAACTAGATCTTATTAGATCTTGATAGACATTCGCTATAATGTAAATACATTTATAACAGATACACATTTATACAATATTATACGTGACATAACTATATATATGATATCGATACATGTCTATACCCCATACAATATCTATACATATTTATACAACTCTGATATAATAACAATACATTACATAACTTTTATACAGTATCGATACATTACATATACACCACATACACATGCGTCAATTTTTTTGTGGCTAGTACATTTTTTGGCTTTTTTTGTTAAAAAAATATGGCTAAATATTTTGTAAACTAATTACTTTATTATACATATTTAAAATCATCCCTTTAATATATTGTAGATTCTGATTAAAAAGCCTCTTCATGATTAGTAAGGTTCTAATTACAATGCTTTCATTTTACCTTTAGAGACATTCTTAGTAGAAATGACATCATGACATTCTTATATTAAGATCACAGGATTTTAAAATCTTTTTAAATTACTTACATAATCAAATTTAGACACAATAAAATGAAACAAATAAGGTACTATTGTTTAACCGATGAGTATATCAACTGAAAAAGTAAAGCTGGAGATGGGCTTATGTACCATCACTTGATGGGCCTCTTGCTTGCCTGAATTTAGTCAATTCAGCCCAACTTATGGATAAGTTAGTTTTTAGGAAAAAATTCATAAATCAACAACTTAAGTTTCAAAACTATTAAAAATTCCTTCACTTCTAAAAATTTACAAATATTTCAATATTTACTACTTCTACCTTTATTTGAAAAAAAGTGAAGATATATATTAAAACTCCCTTTTGCCGTTCTTTACTTTACCAAATTTATCACAGCTTGCCTCTTCATTCCACGCCGTATTTAGGGTTGCAGGTTGCGGTTTTCATCAAATTTTTTTTATCGATTTCAAAATTTGAATTAAGGTAAAATTTCCCTCTAAAATCATATTCACTTTCTTATTATCATATTTTATGCTTTCTATCAAAATTGATTCTTTGATACTACTTTCTACAAAGTTTTTTTCGATTTCATTGTTCAATAAGTCTTTGATTTACATTTTTTCAGTCTATATCATTTGAATTTACATAATGAATAAAGTTTCGGTACCGTTTTTTAGTTTGGGAATATCTTAATTAGACAATATCAATTAATATCAACAAGTTGTAAACTTTATTTTTGATATTTTTGAGCAGGATTCTGATGGTTTTAATGAAAATAGATCCAAGCACAAAAACGATTCATCTGTGATGAAGAAATCGTGTGAAAAGCATGCAAAAAAGACTGCAAAAAAAAAAAAGTGATCGTTTCTAAGATCTAATAGTCTTGGTGTTAAAGTTGATGCCAAAAGAAGAAGAGTTGAAAAAGTTGCTTCCAGAGATGTGCTTCCAAAGGTTTTTGCATGTTTAGATATGCGCAACATTATGCCAAGATACATATTTCTACTTACATGATACTTTTCAAAATCTTGTATCTTTAGTGTTGTGTTTATGTATTTACCAAATATACTTTTTTTTTGTAAAAAATCAGATACATTTTATATATTTTGTATCTATAGTTATGTTTAATGTAGGTATATGTATCTATGATATTTTTATACAATTTGTAGGCGTAAAACAATAGAGTACATTTTATACAATTTGTATCTATGATTATGTGTTAATGTTGGAGTATGTATCTATGAAAACTTTATACAATTTTGAAGGCGTAAAACAACAAATACATTTTATATATTTTTGTATCTATGATTCTATGCTAATGCAGGTGTATGTATCTATGCAATTTTTATACAACTTTGTAAATGTAAAACACAGGTTTAAACAACAGATTCATTTTATACAATTTGTATCTATGTTTTTTATTAATGTAGGTGTATGTCTCTATTAAAGCTATCTTAATACAAGTGTATGTATCTCTTGTTATTTTCTTTATTTGATACAATTTGTATCTATGGTTATCAGTTACAAGCATATATGTGTTTTAATTCAATTAGTAATCACTATGCAGGGATTGTGATTTTTTTTGTAGCTATGTTTGCCGAGTATCTGAGCGAGGGATTAGGCAAACCATCTTCGGGTATTGATGCTCAATACCATCATTTGAGATATGCAACACTTTTGTGCAAGTAGTGGTCTCTAAAGGCTGAGAATGGATACTTTAGTGAGAATAATGACCCACCGAGACCAAGGAGCAACTTCACACCAACAGTAAAAGATCGTGTTCTGAATGTTGAGTAGTTGTTTTTTATTGTAAATTAAAAGATTGGATGATGTTAGTAGATGCTTCAACTGTTGGTTATTTTGAAATGTGTACAAAAACATACATTAGTTCTTTTGATTATAAACTAGTTTTGCAATATCAAGGTTATTTACATATGGCTATTGCAGTTTCTGATATATTATCGTTTTGATATACGTTTTAGTTATATGTTACATAGAAATGCTTTTATATTTTTTTGCTACGTTACGTGAGATACATATTAGTTATTTTGTATCTCAAATAAATTATTCTGTATCTGTTTTAATAAATATATACAGATAAGTAATTCACGTATTTATAGTACAAAGGCTTTACATTGTGCACAATATATATTTAACAAGAGATACAATCTATTAAGCTTGTATCTATTATTAATTTCGTAACATTGACTTGTACAATCTATTGACTTTTCCATCATACATCGTTCATCTAACTTTTTTCATGTGAATTTGTTAAATTGAAATAGTTATTATATTCACTGTTTCTTAAGAAAGTACCTAAGATTTTTAATGTGCAAGTATGTCAAACAGAATAAAAATAAATAAATTAAAAGTTGTTCTATTTGAAAATTGATAATGGAAATTTTTTTATTTAAAAATATGAAATAAGAAATAAATTATCTGTTTATGTGAGATTTTATTGATCCTTTACCATTATTAGTTAGGTTAATTGCTACATTAATGGAGATTTAGTTGTTACATCTCTTGATTTAAGCAAATTAATTTACCAACTACATGTATCTGTAGGATGACATTACCTAAATGTATCCTTACTAAGTTGTGTATCTAGAAGCATCTGCTTGTTTTTATTTTTTACAAAGTAGTTGCTCAGTCATGATCTCATAAATTATTTGACAGATTGATGCAACATAGGTACAGTGCCTAGTATCACAGTCAAGGTGCGTGCAGGTTGGTCCGAGCATCATTCAATAATTGATTTGTTAGTTTGATATACAGTGAAATCAAAGTCAAGTGTCCATATCACAAAACTAGAATTCAAACTCATGAAAGCAATCCCATTGCATTCAAAAAAATTGACAAACAAGTATAATCTCGGCCGCCTGTATAAAACAATTCTTAAGAATTCACATATACTCAATACATACAAAATGAAATTAAAATCCGAGATAAATAATCATATGATAATTACTCAGTCTTAAGTGGGAAATGGTTTCCTCAAGTGGCAATTTTGTATATGTAAAATCCAACCATGAGTGCATTACAAAGAACAAATAAGTATACTATCAACCTCATATAACAAATACAAAGACTCTTTGGTAGTCGAGCTGCACAAGTTGATCGGACATTACTGTTATAAAAAAAATATATACAAAGACTTTTTGATAGTCGAGGTGCCTGCAAACGAGCCTTGATATAATGATTATCCAAAAGACAAACAGATAAAAAGACTTTCAATAGTCAAAGTGTGTAAGTTGGCTCGATACAATTATAACTTCCAGTATGCATAATTCACAAAAAAAAAATAAAAAGGGGCATATTATAGTCGCAGGTCTTGTGTATGTTACTTTAAAACTTATGTAGCTTGGATTATTCAAAAATATCGTCGGGTATGTGTAGGATCCTTCAAAGTAAAATATTTTTCAAGATTCTGACACATGTGTGGCAACATTTTTGGAGAGTTCAAACAACAAAACTTAAAGCTATAGTAAGAGCAGTACATGTTGACACAATTAGAAAAGTACAAGATAACACAACCGATGGCAATTTTGTTCTTGTATTATAGCAGTATCATTAATCAATTTATCGTAATATACATATTCACTAACCACGATTCGATCACTCTTATAGCCCTCGTACATTATATCGTTAATCCAAACATTGGAATGACGTAACAACACTAAAATATTCATTGCAACTACTCAAAGAAAATCAAGAAATAAAAAAAAAAAGGTCAAATGAATTTTTTTTGATGGAACGAATAAACTTTTTGCAATCTGAAAACTGATTATGGAAAGATTCTTATTTAAAATGGTGGAATAACAAACTAATTACCATATATTGTGGGATATTATTTAGTTTTTACCATAATTAGTTAGGTTAATTGTTATATTAATGCTAGTTTAGTTGTTACATCCCTTAAAACATGCTAATTAGTTTACCTAATATATGTATTTGTAGGACATATCTAACTTAGGTTATATGTATCTTCAAAGGCTAAATGTTGGGATTTAATGAAATTTTAAAAATAGTTGGAATTTTTAATAAATACTAGTAAACATGTGGTTATATATGTAATTTTTACTAGTTTTTACTGTAGGATAAATTACATAAAATCACAAACCTAAGAGATTTTACTACCCATAATTCCTTACTTTTTAAACAATTATTTAAAATTCTGAATTTTATATTTCACTCTGATACATATGAATAAAACCCCTCACCCTACTCTTACTCCACAATTAATGCATACAATCTATTTTTCTTTGAAGATTTTTTTTTCAAATATTTCATCCCCTAAAATCTCTCCCAAATTATCATCAATTGATACAACTTTCATCTCCTTTACCACAACTTCTTCACCAATGTCATTATTTTTTAAATCTTTTTATCACTTTTCTTTTATCAATTTTGAATTCTTTTTCAACTTTTAAATTAGTACCCATTAAGAAAAAGAGGAGAAATCGAATAATACGATAGTTACATATACTTTGTGATGGTGATTCATACTTTTAATTTATTTATAAATGTTTGATACATTTAACATATATTTGATAGATGAAAATTATTTATTTTGGTGTGAGATTGAATTTTTAATGGTTAGTGAGTAATTTTACGAAATGTATCATTGTGATACATGTGGAACCAAACGTATCATTGTGATACATTTGGAACCAGACGTATCGTTGTTATACATCTGGAACCAGATATATCATTTCCATAATTTGTGCCTAATTTTACTCCCTGTAATAATTGAAAATCAGTTATTTCCTTATTTAACTAACCACTAAATTATAAATGTATCACAATGCAGATGACATATACTGGTGATACATATGACACAATGCATATGGCATGTCAAGTCAAGTCAATACTGGTGATAATATGACATATACTTCGAGACAGTGATTCATTTTTTAAATTTATTTATAAATGTTTGATACACTTAACATATGTTTGACAAATGTAAATTATTTATTTTGGTGTGAGATTAAATTTTAATGGTTAGTGAGAAATTTTACAAAATGTATCATTGTGATACATCTGGAACCAGATGTGTCATTGTGGTACATCCTAAATTAGATGTATCATTTTCACGATTTGTGCCTAATTTTACTCCCCGTAATCATTGAAAATTAGTTATTTCCTCATTTAACTAACCACTAAATTAAAAATATATCACAATGCATATATATCAAGGCTAAAAATTAAAAAAAAAAAGTATCAAGACAAAATATGTATCACAAATTTAGAAATTTGGGATATGCTGTAATTCAACAAATTATTGGGATGAAGTATTATAACCCTTAAACATTCCGGGATTTATGTAAATTACCTTTTATTGTATTTCTTAACAGTGTGTAAGAAGAAGTTTCTATTGTAGCATATACAATTTTATTTGTGTCTAGATTTATAAACAAATTGTGAAATTTTTTTCTTAATTTTGAAATAAAGAAGCCTTTTGGTTTTAAAATATAGTGGAATACACTGTATTTTTATACATAATAATAGTGAAATACATTTTATTTGTGCATATATAATACTTTATTCATTCCATATTAAGTGAATTGTTGACATTCTTTTTATAGTTCAAAATAAGTGATTTTTTCAAAATCCAAGATAATTTTTAGAACTCTTTTACATATTTACTTCTTCATTTAATGAGGTATTTAAATAATTCATATTTTTTTAGGAGATAATTTAAGAATAACTAGAATGATAATTTTTAAAATAGGCTACAATTTATGTCCTTAATTTATCTATAATCTATATCTATAATGTATAATATATTAAAAATGTTAAGGGTCTTATAAATATTGTTTGAACTTTTTGTCCTTCATTAAAAGCCTCCGCTTTAGAAAACCGTCTTTTCACTATTTCCTAATATTTACAAGTTAAAAATTAATTAAATATTTTATAGTAAAACATTCCCTTATTAGAAGTCATCAAAATTAATGTCAACTAATACATTTTTCATTATTTTAAGAATTCTAAATCAATTAAAGTTGATTTAAAAAAAAAAACCAAAAAATCTAGAAATAAATGTGAGTGTTAGGATAAGAAAAATATAAGAAGTACCAATTTTTTAAAAGTTTTAAATAGTTTTAAATAAGTAATCAAAGGTTTTCTAAAGATTTAACTTTTAAAAATAAGAAAAGAATTTTAAATATATATAAAAAAAAATCATACTACAAATATGGTTCAAATCGCGACGCCTATTTGAAACTTCTAGTGGTAAAATATATACATGCTTACAATAAATTATATGTAATGTTTACATTATTATATTAAATTACAAAGGATCTTGAGAAGTGATTTGAACTTTTTGCACTTCATTAAACATCTTCGTAATAGACAAAATTGTTTAATTTTAAAAAATCAAAGGTTATACGTGCGAGGCACGTGCGGTTAAACTAGTTTCTTAAGGGTGTGTCATATACCTCAACAATTTACCTAATATGAAATGAAGGAAATATCTCTGTAGCGAAATATATATACTATATATGCATACTAATATAATAATAATAGTGAATTACATTATATACAACAATAACATACCTGGTAAAAGTTTGAACCTATTAAGTGTATTCACACTTATAAAACATATTTGTCTAACTGTATCCATATATGAATAATAAGTATATCCACTAATTTTGACAAGGACAATATATATAGAAATAAATTATAATCTAACTAAGAGCTCTAACAGGCCTAATGAAAATTAAAATATCTTTGGTATTACAAACGATATACTCCTATCTTTTTAGTTTAACACGAAACATATACGTCACTAATTTCTATTTCTATTTTATTTTATTTTTTCATCATACGAAAGAAGGTGGGTGGCTGAAACTGCAATAGCATGAACTAATTGGTCTATTTATATCTCCAATAGGAATTTTGATGTGATTTGCCACTATTTTTTGGGATAAAGAATGTGGCGATGGCCAAATCAAAAGAACGTAATCACCACTTCAATAAGTAAAATATTACTCCATCCATTTTGTTTTAATTAATTTTTTTTGATTAAAATTAGTTCTTTCAATTTATTTATAACTTGTCTATTTTTATAAATTAAGAGGGTTTTATTCTTATTTTTCATACCATCCTTAATATTAAATCAACTATACACGATAGCAGTAGTCAAATCTAGAGTTTCAAAAAAATTATTAATAAAAGTTTAGTAAAGACACCTCTACTTACAATTTTTTTTTAAAGAATGTGTCAAGTCAACATGAGCCAAGTAAAATGAAATGAATGGAATGTTAATTAATGCTTTCTACAAATGACAAAAAAAATAACTCAAAGTTAAGTTTTTAAAAGCAAGTGATGACAAAAACAAAAAAAAAAAACCCTAATTTAAGTTTTTAAAAAGCAAGTGATCAAGTGTAGTTCAAATTATTTGATTTGGAGTTGGAGCTGCCTTACATGTGTCTAATTCTATATAGGAAAATATCAAGAGCTAATATAGGAGTAAGATTTTTGTCACAAAGGTTAGCAAAGCATCAAGAATATGATTTAGCACTAACTAAAATAAACGAAAAACTTTTAAAATTGGGTCTGAATTTCAACACAAACAATTATGTTAGCAACTTTTTTTTTTATGCGCCGAATAGGGGTGGATATTTGATATTCGATTTGGTATTTTTAATATTTGGGTTCGGCAATTCGGTAATTGGTGTTTGAGAGTAGATACCATATACCATGCTTTTAAACATCGGTTTGATAATTCAGTAATCGCTAAATTAAATTCGATTCGATACGGTATTTGGTAATACCAAATTAAAGTTGAAAATGTACAAACTATGTTTAAAACTTCAAAAAGTATATTTAATAAAAACATATTTAGTATTCTTTTTTGTGCTTTTTTATGAATATATTACCAAGGTTCAAGAGATTCTTTGGTATGACTAATACTATTGTCTATTGGGTTAGTTAGACATGTCGTATTTTATATATATATATATACTTATATAATAACTTGATATTCGATAAATACTGAATACCAAACGGTATTAATATCTTGCACCAAACTCATTCCCGAATATCAAAATATTGAAATTTTACTCTCAAATATCATACCAAATACCGAATTACCGAATACCAATTACTAAATTTTTTATTTGATTTGATAATTTAATTTTTGATATTTTATGTCCAATCCGAAGCTTTGATCGACACAGTTATTCGATATTTATATTAGTAAAAGTAATACATATTCGACAAAAGATGTAAGGTGTTAGCGAGCCGACTCGAACTCCAGTCCATTATTAGTGCACGGTATCGCAGCGGTATATTCTTTTGATATTATAGTACAAAGCAAATGTGGAATCATAATTAATTAATTAATATTTCAGCACTAGTAGGTCCACAAAATTTTAATATAATAAAACGATCTTACTCCAATTTTTTATTTTATGGTTAAGACGAAAGCTTCCAACTTCCACCAATGTCTCTTGTTCATTTGATTAAAAAATTCTGCACAAATTTTTGGGGAATATAGGCATGTCTATTTCCATCAAATATTAATTAAATTTTTTTGTAAATCAGACTTAATACATCGACAATTTTTATATTTATCAATAAATTTTATTTAGATATATAAATTGTGGTATATATTGATTAAATTCCTGAACACATGATAAAGTCTTTTGATTTGAAATTTGACTTTTTTACATGTATTCTCAATGAAATTACATAGATAAGTTAATTATTTAACATATATTACTTCCTTTAATTATATGTATTATTCTTCATACATCGTAAAACTTTAAACGTGTTTCATTTGAAGTCGATATATATAATTAAAAGAGGTGACATATTTTAAGTACGTATCTACTTAATGAGCAGTTGAAAACATATGGAGAAATCTTTTAAAAACTAAGTCAGAAATATCTATAGGAATATTTGATCATGTGCTTAGCTGATACATTAGAATAATTTGAGTGTCTAGATAATTATATTAATTATATCTTAATAATCTTGTTTATCTTAATTATACTGTATTTGTTTTACTAATCTTGTTTGTCATCTTTTATGCTTAATTTTCTCATAAAAATTGTCTAATCCACCAAGGGACCAACAAGAGTAGAAATTTATCGATTCACGCTATACGTTTAGAGAAAGGTTGTGGTACTTTTTCTATTTATACTTTACGTGAAAGTCATAATTTTCTTTTGATTGTGATTTTTTAAATAATTTAAACGATGAAAACCCCATTTTCTATCTTGAGTTGAGGATCTATCGGAAACAGCCTCTCTACTTCTGCGGAGGCAGTGGTATGAACTGCGTATATCTTACCCTCCCCAGACCTCACTTTGTGGGAATACACTGGGACTGTTGTTGTTGTTAATAAAAACCTCATTTATATTATAGTAAATTTGTATAACAATTTACTGTAACTTTTAACAAAGTTAATGTCCGAATTAACACTGAAAAATTTCTGTGTAATACTATTTATTATTAATTCACTCGTCTTATTCCAATCCAAAATTGATTAATTCATCAATTTGACATCTCTATTCTTTTTTTAAAAAAATGTTACATTTGTGTGTCAACGAACTTTGTTTACATATTAAAATCGTAGCTAGCTAAGTGAACAACTGAAACAATGGATAATTTGGGGCACATAACATGTCATGTTCACACATGATTTGAAGAAGAATCGCATGATTTCAAAAGAGGTAATATCGACAGTCTACTTTACAAACATTAATGGTTGTTTTCATATAATAAAAGCTCAAAACTCAAATATCTTGTTAAAAAACTCAAAAGTTATTTGAGGTATATATTCTGAAAGAACCTGATCACTATAAAATATTACACTTGTATTTTAAACTCATAATCCAAAGTAATTTCAAAATTCCATTATCGCTTCACTAGCATTGGAAAGGACAATTTGTATAAGTAAATTACAAAATTGGCGTAAAAAGACAAAATCAAAATTGGAAAATATTGTATTCTCACTGCTCACTTTAATTTATCTGTTTGATTTTGAATTGACATGATATCCAATAACTCAATAAGAAAAAATCGAACAGAATCAATAACATAATAATTTTTTTTATAAAATTATTAAAAATCATTAATTCAATAATTCAATAATAATAAATTAATAATATTTTTATCAGTTTAATTTATCATTCGGTTCGATTTTTCATAACTCTAGTATAATTAAAAGGAAATAATGTCAAATAAATTTGAATGAAAGGAATACTATATTTTCGTATGGTATGAGGTAATACGTTGAACAATTCACGTGATGCTGGACCCACAAGGTGCCTAACATGTACTTCGTGCGAAGATGAAATAAAAAAAGCACTCCAAAATACTTTGGAATCTATTCGTCATTATTTTTTAAATTTTATTTTTATTTATTATTTATTATTTTTAACAAGTTAAAAAAGATATTTTTTTTCACAGAGTATTAATCTGTGCATTAATAATTTATTATTCAAATTATTTTGTAATATTTATACTTACTAAATATTACTTCCTCCATTTAAAAAAGAATGATTTATTTTAATTTAACACAAAGTTTGAGAAAAAAAAAATTAAATTTTATAATCTTAAATTAAAGTTGTGTCAAATGTACTAAAATACTTTTGTGGTCCTAAATATGCTGGGTGAAAAGTTGAAAATAAAGTATTCCCAAAAAAATAAATATTATTTTTTAAAAAAAAAATAAATAAATAAATATTTTTTTTAAACGGGGGGAGTAATTCATAGTGAGTAACATGACAAAGTCATAATATATATATGCGCGTCAAATTAAAACGTTCAAGTAAATCCGAAAGAGAGAGTAGCAAACTCTCCAATTTTAAAAAATTAAAAAAAAAAAAAGAATAGAAATTTCCCTGAATCTAATAATTGTGGATGAAAATATCCACACAAAGGGCTATTAGATACATTGAACCTGGACATGTTGATTTTGGGTCTATATAACAAACTCTTCCCACTAAACGGGATATCACAAACTCACAAATCAATTAATCAATCTCCCCCTTTATCTCAAATTACAACTACTGTAGCCATGTTTTCCACCATTGCTGTTCCTTCCGATGCACATCGACGAGATATCTTCTCCTCCGCGCCGGAGGCAGAGGTGCTAAGAAGAAGAAACGAGGAATTGGAGAAGGAACTGAAGAAGAGCATTGAAAGAGAAGAGAAAATGAGAGCGGAATTGAATAAGACATGGGAGAGGCTGAAGGTGGCAGAGGAGGCGGAGGAGCGGCTTTGTTCTCAGCTGGGTGAACTCGAAGCTGAGGCTGTTGATCAGGCTCGGGCTTACAGGACACGTGTCATCAATCTGATGGATCAACTCTCTTTGGCTCAGAAACTTCTTCAATCAGCTTCTGTTACCGTACCTAATTCCCAATGATGGCGTTTGGCCATGAAAATTCTGTTAAAAAAAAAATAGAAGTAGTTTTTGGTTTTGAAGGTGAAAAAAATTATGTTTGAAAATTAGAGTTCTTAGTCGTGAATAGAAGTTAAAGTTGTATTTGAATTTTAATGAGTAATTTGAAGTAAAAATCGTTCTTTTCGTGTTTTTTAAATTTCTGAAAAAAAAAAAAAAGTTCTTCCATTTACAAAAAGATTGATTTAAAAATAAATCTTTTCTTTTTTTATAATATTTTAATTTTTCACGTGACATGTTCAATAACACAAATATTTTGATACATTTGGTTGAACTTTAATTTAAAATTATAAAATTCAATCAACAACAACAACAATAAACCCAGTGTATTCCCACGAAGTAGAAGTCTGGAGAACATAAAATGTGCGCAGTTCATACCGCTATTTCTGAAGAAGTACAGAGGTAAAAACATAAAATTAAATACTTTTTTTATTTTTTTAAATTTTAACTTTTCATGGCTAAATATACCCAGACCAGTATTTTGGATGAACTAGGTAACTTTTGTTACATTTTGTATTTTATTATAAATATATAAATATTTAACAACAAATTAAGTAACTTCAAGAATGTGTTTTGTTTACCCTGATAGAAATTCACTGATCTCAGTAGAAATAAAATCGTTCCATAACCAGAAGTAGCCCATCATGTTTTAGTGAGCTCTTTTTTGTTGTGACTTTTTTATTTTTATTTGTATTCTTGGATTTGCAAAAAACGCAAAAAAAAAAAAAACAGGGTGCGGATTATAAGAGGGGAAAAAAAACGACGTAATGTAAATATTAAAAGATGACATACGTTAGGAAAAATGCATCGAAACCGACATGCTGCCATCAACTTATCTACCTAAATTATTGGTATTTTTATTCCCTGTGAAAAAAAAAAACTGAAAATTAAACAGTTTTCTAGGATTAAATTGGCTAAAGAGGTGTATGTTTGTGAGTTTATTTATTTATTTATTTATTTTAAAAAATTTAATCATGATCCATTTGACTAAATTAACATAAGTATCGATCTTGATTCGAACATATGTTTGGTCGGGTTTAATATGACATATTTATCGACTCTATTCATCTTAACCCAATCCAAATTTTATTAATCCATCTATTTGACTCTCTAAAGATGTTCGGATACGTGAAATTAGCGAGAATAACTGAAACATGTAATCTTTATCTATACAAATAAATATAAATAAATAAATGCAAAGGGGAAAGAAACAAATCTTGATAGTTTAATGAAAGCAGAAGACAATACATGAGTTATAATCAATATTATGGGCATGAAAATCATAATTTTTCGGAGTTGGAGTTGGAGTTGTGTTTGACCATTAATATAAATTAAATTTGTTTTTGAATTTTGTCAGAGAAATATGAGTGAAAACAAGTAAAAAATATTTTCACTTTTCCAAATATAATTCTGAAATTGTATTTGTAATTCTCATGGACAAACACCACAATTTTCACTAAAGTGAAATAATTTTTCGAAAAAAAATAAAAAATTACTCATGGCCAACGAAGGTAAAGTTGGGATAATTTTTCGAAAAAAAATAAAAAATTACTCATGACCAAATATGAAAGAATTTTCGATGGAAAGTGGAAACCGTCTTAACTATTATTAATTAAAGCTAATGAGGTAAAGTTGAATGACTTTTGGAAGGTAAAATAATACTCCTATTAAGTGATTACGATGGCTAATTGGTCATAATTGAGTGATCATTTAGTCATTCAGTTCTATTATAACGTGATTTTATCAATTGAATTGTAAATCGATGGAACTAGAGTGAGAGCTATGATAGCTCAACTATCCTAGATTAAAAAAAAAAAAATCCATTATATTGAATATGAAATTCTTGCACCATAGTTTGTATCAAGAAAAAAACAGAGAGGAAAGGTCTATCCTAGGTAATTTATTATGGTCAGGTAATAAATTAAGCTAATATGTATCATTTGATATAATTTAGAGATAAAAAGTACATAAGATTACAGAGTATATTATTTACTCAATTAATATAAATATTAAACGTGAATAAATTTTTACTCCATAAGTATTTTTCGTAAAAAATTCTGTTGAAATAACAACTTTATTTGGCTAATCAGCTTTAAAAAGAACTCTTTCTTAGGGCAATAATTGTGCTTATACAAAGTATCAAAAGTGCTTTCGGTTTATTATTTTTTTTCTAAAAGTTAACTTTTACTACTCGAAAATATTGTTTTCTCCGTCCTATTTTATGTATCATCATTTTCTTTTTGATTCGTATGTCATCTTTTCTTATTTGATAACTATTTAAGAACACAATTCAACTTTTATCCTTATTGGTCCCACTTAATTAAAATAAAAGATAGTAACACGTTTTTTAATAAAGGACAATTTAATAAATATTATCAAGTCTTCTCTTATTTCTAAAATTTCGTATCCAATCAAATGGCGACACATAAAATGAGACAAAGAAAATAATATTTTTCATGACAATTTGGTCAAACTTTTTATTTTTCTAACCAGTAAATACTTTTATATTTTAAAATGACTTTAGACCAAATAAAAACTTGATCAAACAAGTTATTGATAACCAACATGAGATAAATATTTATATATAACCAACTTTCAACACTACCATCAAAGGATGTGGTGCAGTGAATGAAGTTGTATCTCGAGTTCGAGCCCTGAATATGAAAAAATCTTTGATAGAGAATGCTATCCTTGAATGAAGCCTTATCCAATGTAAATTTGAATTAATCGAGCTCCAGTATAAATACCGAACATCGAATGAGAAAAAAAATAATAATTTCAGCACTTGAATAATTGCTCTCTCTTTTTCTTTTTCTTCATTCATCTAAGCTTTCACCTTCCGTGGCGATAAAAGATTGGATAAAACCCCACCACATATCACATATTTTGACAATAGAAGTATAACGTGCATGCGTAAATAAATAATGTTAATTATGATGAATTGTTTTCATTGATACCAACAAAAAAAAAAGAAAAAAAAAAAGAGAGGATAAGTGGCCCTTCACACAGAAAATGTGGAAGATGTCAATTGTTCCTTCATTTCCCTCTTTCTGCCGCAGAGTTTCTTTTCATTTCAAAATAGATAAGGGTTTCGTCCATTGGAGATTGAAACTTTCATATGTAAAGTCTAGACTCAGAATTTTTATTAAGAGATTCATTAACGAATATAAGAGCTAATCGAATAAAATTTAATATCTATTATATATATAATTAATAATTTAATTATATTTATATATAATATAATTTTTCGTCGAACGAGGTTTGAATGAACCCTTGCCGAGTAGCTCCACCCCTGCAAATGTATATATATATTATCTATATTTATAGTCTATAATCTATATTTATAATTTATAATCTATATTTATAATCTATATCTATATTTATAATATATTAAAAATGTGAAAACCTTATAATAGTGATTTGATCTTTTTGTCCTTTATTAAAACATTATACAATAGACAAAATCGTCTTTTCACCTTTTTCCTTCAATTATTATATTATTAAATTAAGAACTCCTAAAATATATGGAAAAGAAATTAAGAATCTTAAATTGTGTAAAATATATATCAATCCTAAAATATATGTGAGTCCGTAAATATATGAAAATAAATTAATAATCTCAAAATATATGGAAAGAATCTCATTTTATCTATATTTATAATCTATAATCTATATAATATATTAAAAGTGTGAAAACCCTTGGAAATATTGTTTAAACATTTTGCCCTTTATTAAAAGTATTTACTTTAGACAAAATCATCTTTTTCACTTTTTTTTTTTTAATATTTAAGTGTTAAAAATTAATTAAATATATTTATGATAAAATATTTCCTTATTAGAAATAATAGAATTAATATTTTTTTCTAATATTTAAGTGTTGAAAATTAATTAAATATATTTGTCGTAACACTTTTCCTTATTAGAAGTCATCAGAATTAATGATTTTTCCTAATATTTAAATATTAAAAATTAATTAAATATATTTATGGTAAAATTTTTCCTTATTAAAAGTCATTAGAATTAATGATTTTTTCTAATATTTAAGCACTGAAAATTAATTAAATATATTTATGGTAAAATCTTTTCTTATTAGAAGTCATCAGACTTAATGACAACTAAAACTTTTTTCATTAATTTATGAGTTTTAAATCAACCAAATTTGATTTAAGAAGATTTAAAAAATCTAAAAATAAATATAAAAGCGTTAGAATAAGAAAAATTTAAGAAGTATCAAATTTTAAAAGTTTTAAGTACGTATAAGAATGTAATCAATGATTTTGTAAGGATTTGATTTTAAAAACAAGAAAATATTTTAAATATAGAAGGATAAAGAAAAATAATCATACAACAAATATGATTCAAATTGATGTGTCTCTCTTAATCTCTGGCAGCAAGGGAAAGAGATATTGCATGATAAACACAAAAGTGTTGATTGATCAATCATTTGAAACTTGATCTGATGGTAAAATATATATATTTATATTTACATTATTCTATTAAAATGTGAAGGATCTTCGAAAAGTGAGTTGAACTTTTTACACGTCATTAAAAATCTCCGTAATCGATAAAATTATTTGATTTTAAATAATCTGACGTTACACGTATGATTTAACTAGTTTTAATTAAATATATAGGCTTGACATATACTTCTCCAAATTCGATTTTACCTTTTTCACTTTTTTTTTTTTACAAATATGAGTTTTTCTCTCTGGGTGTTTTATGTTGCCTCTTTTTTCTTTAAAAAAAAATATTAAATTTACCTTCTTTGAAGTTCATTTTTTTTGTTTTTGTTGGTTTAAATTAGTCTAGGCAAAATTAAAGAACCTTTGACTTTTAAGATGATTTTTTGTCATATTTTAAAATTATTTATATTTGCCTCTGTAAATAAATTATTATTGATTAATTTTTAATATGTTTGTGCAGATGAAGAAAGATTTATGTGAAACGTGTGAACGACACTTCGTGCCGATTATGAGTGAATTTAAGGTATATTTTTTTTTGTTCTAAATTTTATTTCTTATTCATGTTAGATCTATTTTCTATTAAGGCATAATTCAAGTTAATAGTCTTTGTCGAAATCATACTTACATAAAAAACTATTGAGAGAAAAATAAAGTGAGAATTGTGATTTGACATGATAACAAACAAATCACTGTGTCAAACAAGTGTTAAACAAAGTCATTAGTTGACTAGAAGATAAAAAGGAATGGAAAATAGAGATTTCATGAATTAGCAGATCAAATTTATAACCAATTTTGATCTCCAGTCAGGTTCTTAGAGATAGACTCTAGGGATAATTTGCATCACTCAATTTATGTTTAAAGTGTTGATAATTGATATTTCAACATATCATTTTTTTTAAAAAAAATTGTTCATATATTTGTTTCACAATTTATAATTATTAGTGTTGGATGAAAAGACACATAACATGAAATGTGATTTTACTTATCTTGATGTGGATGGTATGGAAAAAGAGAAATAAGAGATCTTTTGAAGAATAAACTTTTCTCTATCAAGAAATTAGCCTTAAGTGACTTTAGATGGATCCGATTTATAATAGTGAAACTTTTGAAAAGGAATCAAGTATATTGTTCAATATAAATGATAGTAATCTATTTTTTATATACACTTATTATTATCATCATATATACGTATAAAACACGTACACTTAACTAGTTAATATTAATAATCCAAACCATGGTCTGATGGAGACAATGAAAGCATAACCGGATGATTAGAGGTATTGAGGGCGTCATGAATTTACCTAATACTATATAATAGTCATTTATCTAAATTATATACAGGCTTAATACATAGTCAGTTCTTTAAATTTATCAAGATATTTCATTTAAACACTCTACCTAAATGTTGTTTAAGTTCAATTGAATATCTCAACTTATAATAAAATATTTCAATTAGATACTTTCAATTCAAATTTGTAGAAACTTATGTGCATGTGTTCATTCGTTTGTTAAATAGTTATATTAATTAGCCAAATAAAAAATGTAATTTTATTTAATTATATGCATTTATCTCAATAAGCCATAAAAAATCAAATATTTTCTACTCGAGGTTATAAACTCCATAGTTAATCTCATTTTGAATATAAATTCTTACATACGCCATAACGTCGTATAATTTTTTTTTCTTTTGAAAAAGGGTAAAATTTACCGTCTATTTTGACAAAATGGCAAAATATATCTTTCGTTATACTTTGGGGTCAAATTTATACTTGATGCCATACTTTGGGGCCAAATTTACTCCTCTACTTTTGGTAATTGGCTAAATATATACCCTTCGTCATATTTTAGAGTCAAATTTACCCTTGATGTCATCATTTGAGGTCAGATTTACCCTGGTTGTTAATTTTTTTTCATAAGTACCATTTCTTAATAGAAAAGCTCAAATCAACGTTGAATGCCTTATTTTTTTAAAATAAAATACATCTCAATCTTGCACGCTTGATCTGACTCGAGCCACAATAAAGACACAAATAAATATATCCCTTTCAGTTCCGTTGGTCAAATTTTTCCAACGAGATTAAGTCACTGAATATTTATCAGCGCATAACTCATTAAAAATTAATCTGCATCAGTGCAAACATACAAAAATATCTCTCTCTTCCAGTTCATGGAATTGCATTAGTTTAGAGCTTCTGAAAAATGACACTTGACGGTCAAATGCAATAGATTAGTCCCATTGAATATTTCTCTGGATGATTGAATTAAAAGGTCTCTCTATGTGTTAGTCGTGACATCTTTTCATTCATATATCTTTATATACAACTTAGATCTATACAAATTTTTCATCATGTCATTTGTTTAGAAAATTTATTTACTGATTCTAGAATCTAGATGTACATAGAATTGCATACCAAATTTTAAAATTTGAACATAATCGAATAAAAGCAGAATTTGTAAAAGACATTTTCTCTGGTTCCACGCTTCTACGTTGTCCCATTCTGTTTTACGTTTTGTTCATTTGTAAATAACCTAACAGTATTGTACGTTGAAAGAGAAGTAGTTTTATTCATTCGGAAAAATCGATCAACGGAACTGAGGGGTATATTTTTTTGTGAGTTGAATAGCGCGAATTAGATTAGGTGTGATTTATTTAAAAAAATTAGGCAATTTAATGTTGATTTAGCCTTTTCCGTTAAAGAAGGATTACAAGTGAAAAGTTTTTTAACAATGAAGGTAAATATCGCCTCAAAGTATGAAATCGAGAGTAAATATGGACTCAAAGTATGATGAAGTAATATTTAGCCAATTTTTTAAAGTAGAGGAGTAAATTTGACCCTTTTTCCTTTTTTTTAATAATCGTGGTGTCTGAGCCAACTTGCAGACATCTCTACTAATTTCATGCGATATTTGTCACCTCCCACCACCAACAAGGATAAGATACCAGGTAACTCCGTTTATCAATGATACAACATATGGGAAGAAATGGTGTTTGCCTCTGAGATCTCATGATGCTCAACTAAGGGTGTTAAGTGGGTCGGGTCGGGTCAACTCAGAACCGATCCGTTAAAATTAATTGATTTGTGGGTCGGGCCGAGACGGGCCCGAGTTGGGATTAAGTGGGTCGGGCCGGTTTCGGATTAAACAGTAAAATTATTAAAAACAATCCCGACCCATCCCACTTAAACCAACCCGGTCTAACCGACCTAAACCCTGTCAAACCCAGTTAAAAAATCGGTAAAACCCGATCAAAAAATAAATTTCAATAAACATTATATATACCCACCTATATACATTTTAAATATGATAAATAATATATGTATACATTATATACTACATTAGAATTTTAAAAAATATATACACATATACACAATTACACCTATATACGTAACATTCAATATATAAGACTACATGTACTACTTTAAATAAAACATATACTACAACATGTATATACTACAATATATAAAAGTATATATATAGAGTTATATACTAATTTATAAACATATACACATGTATATGTAAAATATATACGTCTATAGAGATATATACATATATATATGTACCATTCAATATATACGTACTACTTTAAATAAAACATATACACATGTATACATTAAATATATACTTCTATAGAAGACATAAACACATATATACGCACCATTCAATATATATGTACTATTTTAAATAAAACATATACTACAATATATATATATATATATAGTTATATACTAATTTATAAAATATATACACAAGTATACATTAAGTATATACTATTTTAGAAGATATATCCACACATATACGTATCATTCAATATATGTACTACTTTAAATAAAATATACTACAATATATATACACACTACAATATACACACACTATACATAGTTATATACTAATTTATAAAACATATACACATGTATACATTAAATATATACGTCCATAGAAAATATATACACATATATATGGACCATTCAATATATGTGTACTACTTTAAATAAAATATACTACAATATATATACTACCATATATAATTATATATGTAGTTATATATTAATTTATAAAACATATACACATGTATACATTAAATTTATACGTCTATAGAAGATATATATACACATATATAAATTAATAATACTTGATAGTAAATTAATAATATATTAAAGCTAAGTTATAATTAAATTCATTTTAAAAAAAATAAAAATCGGGCCGGTTAATCGGTGAGCTTGATCGGGCTTGGTCCGGGCTGAGTTAACTGGGCCCAACAAAAAAAATAAATTGGCCCGATATTCAATACCCTACAGTCTATGGGCTGACCGAGCCAGGTCAAACCGAATCGATTTTTATAAGTGGGTCGAATTAAGCCGGATCAGCTTAACCCGTTTAACAGGCTTATGCTTAATCCAACTTTATTAAATTACTAGAACACAACCTTGAATATCATAATGTCGTATAACCCCACAACCAACGGGCTTGTTGTTGAAAGTCAAATCCTTCCTCAAATAACACAAAAGATCACTAATAAAAATAATGAAGATATATAGCAGTAATAATGAACACAAATTATTACTTTTCAAAATAAACAAATGCTGTACTATCACCGTTAATATAGAATGGGCAGTTCCTTTTTGGTTTCTTATCCATTAGCGATAGTTGCATTACAATCTAATAAACTAAAAATTTACCCATTGCAAAATTTATTTTTGGAGGAGTAATTTATAATAAAATTCTTTTTATTTCTAAACATTCAAACACGAAACTTTTAATTATGATGGAAGAGATTTCAACATCTTATCATAGTTCACCCTCCACATAAATTAGTTGTCAGTATCTCAACATCACAAATCGAAACTGACAGCAATAATTTGTCCACCAATTCAAGTTGAGGTCTGTCCCCAGCTACAATTATTTTTTCCTCGTCTTTGTCCTTAGTGCTACCTCGCATTATTTATCCTTATGAAAAGGAATTTTGTTAAAATAAAATTAAATAAGTTTAATTATGAATAAATTAAGTATAATTTTCTCGAGACATGTTGATAAGAGAAGAATATATACCCCAAAAAAAAATTAAAAAAAAATCAAAGAGTTACTACCATTTTCATACCAAATGACACAACATGCTGAAAGAGTAATGGGTAGGAAAGTGAGACAGGGGCGTTCTATTTTTCGCAACACTGCTGCTTGGCAGTCGCGCACACACAACACAACTTCACCCACAACACATACAATGCGCAGTCTAAACAATTAGACACAAATGCAGAAACGTAAAGCACTCAATCGTTTACAGGAACCGCGTTTCAAACCTTTATATTTCTCTCAGAATTACAAAGGAAACGTCACATGAAATTGCCAAAGACATACACTCAACACACATTGTTTTCTGGATGCCTTTACAATTTCCTGCAGCACATTTAAATACTGCACAAGCAGTTACAACAGTTGCAACTTAGGACACATGACAGTCTGTCATTGGATAAGGCTGCATGCTCTTCACATGACATAGCAAAACTGATCTAAACACTATCTGAAAATACACATGTTACAACATTCAAAATTCAAACACAATAGCTACCCCATGTGACTAACACATGGGCAGCTTTACTCTTTTAGTTAATTTTGCCAATGCTAACACACTTAGTTATTTAGTCCTTCCGTCTTTGCCTAGTCAAGCATCTCAGCGATGCCTCGCCTTGCCAGCATCATGTCTTGCCAATGTCATGTCTGCGCCTGTGCCTACGCCATGCCATTGCTTGCTCCATGAAGCTGTCTTAGCCATGTCACAGCTTAGGCCACGCCAATGCCTATGCTGCGACTCCGCCTCGATTATGCTTGTATCCAAGTCTACTTTCATGCCTATGTCATGCCATCACCCGCGCCTCACCAGTGTCGATGTCATGCCAGTGCTATGCCATATTACTGTTGCACGCATGCCCTCGCAGGTGCCATGCGCCTGTCATTGTCTCAAGTGTCCAAGGCAGCCTTGTCATCACTCTAGCATACCTTGGTCTAACACATTGTTTGTCTTTGGCACATGTCAAGGCCAATGTGCACCTTGACATGGCCTTGTAAGCCATCAAGCCTTAGACTGAGGGTCTAACAGACCACCCCCACTTAAAGAACTCGACGCCCTCGTTGAGGTTGTTTTGATGTAGTCGTCTATTTGCTTGTCAAACTGCCATAGGTTCTGAGCCTTCTCCCAAACAACGTCTTCTTCGCTTGAACCTTTCCACTGAATTAAGAATTCCGTCTTGGTATTCTTCTTGCTGTTTCACACGATCCGGTGATCAAGTATCTTTTCCATTTTGGACTTGTACTATTTCACGATCAACGAAGGAGCCCTTTTGTTTTTGTTCCTCCCCGGGTCTTCAACATCCTCATTGTACCGTTTCAGAAAACTAACATGAAAGGTAGGGTGAATTTTCAACCTTTTCGGCAATTTCAACCTATAAGCAACTTCTCCGACCTTCTCAATAACATCAAACGGGCCATCATATCTTGGAACCAGTCCACGATGTCTTTGCTTACTCACAATCTGTTTCCAGATTTGGGAAGTGAGTTTCAAAAGCACTTTGTCTCCAATGCTGAACTCTACCGCACGTTGATGCTGATATGCATATTTTTTCATGCGTTTCTGCGCTTTCCTCAAGCTATCTTGTGCCTCGACAAGCATCTTATGCTTGTTTTTTGCATATCCATAAGCAGCAGGTCAATGGTGATCTTTCTTCAGCATCGTTACCTCCAATGGTGTCATAGGCTGCATACCTAAAACCAGTTCAAACGGGCTCTTTTCCGTCGCCGATGACCTGTGCAGGTTGTAACAAAACTGCACAGTGTCTAACAAATCTGCCCAATTCCGCTGATTTGCTGTTACGTAGTGCCTCGGATACTCTTCTTGCAAGTGGATTATCCGCTCAGTTTGGCCATCAGTTTGTGGATGATTTGCCGTAGAAAATTTCAGATCAGTCCCCATCATAGTAAATAATGCATGCCAGAACCAACCTGTGAAACGTGTGTCTCTATCACTCAGGATATCACTTGGCAAACCAAAATGCTTTACCACATTGTTGTAGAATAATTCTGCAGCAACTTCTGATGAGCAAATGATTGGTGCAGCAATAAAAACAGCATACTTCGAGAACCTGTCAACCACCACCATAATGGACGCATTGCCATCTACTTTAGGAAAACCAAAAATAAAGTCCACTGAGACACAAATCCATGGCCTTTCAGGAATAGGCAGAGGTTGTAGCAAACTCGCCTCTTTCATACGTTCCGTCTTGTCTCTTTGACACACATCACAAGTCTTGACGTATGCCTCAATATCGTCTTCAACTTTTGGCCAAAAATAAACACGGGACAGTAGAGCAAGCATCCTTTCAACACCGGGATGACCAGCCCAAGGAGTGTCATGCGCCTCCTTCATCATGTCTCTACGCAGGTCACTACCTTGAGGTACGACAATTCTCCCCCTTTAAAGTAAAGGAGATCATGCTCGATCCAATACCTCCGAATGATCCCATCTTTAACTTGACCCATCCACTTGACATAGAGTGGGTCGTTAGCAGCACAAAATCTAATTCTCTCATAGAAATCAGATTCAAGTCTAGCAATAGAGTATACTACAACAAATACCTCTTTTCGACTTAGTGCATCCGCAACCTGGTTGTGTTTCCCTAGTTTATGCTCCCACGTGAAGTCATACTCAGTAAGAAACTCCTGCCAATGAGCTTGCTTTGGACTTAGCTTCTTCTACATCTTGAAGAAAGTGTTTGCGATATTATTCGTCCGCACCACGAACCGAGTACCCAGCAAATACACTCTCCAAGTCTGCAAACAATGCACCACTGAAACCATTTCTTTTTCATGTGTCGAATACCTTTGCTCAGCATCACTTAACTTTCGACTTTCGAAAGCCACAGGATGGCCTTTCTGCACTAATACGCCTCCAACAGCTTTATCCGATGCATCAGTGTGAACTTCAAATAGTAACTCAAAGTATGGCAGCTTCAAAATGGGTTCTGAAATAATAACATCTTTCAACATCTGAAATGCTACATTGCACTTCTCAGACCATTCCTACTTGACTTCTTTTTTTAGCAAATCAGTCAACGCCGCAGCCTTTTTAGAGTAACCAGCAACGAATTTGCGATAATAGTTAGCCAGTCCCAAGAATGATCTCAATTCTTTAATCCCGCTAGGTGCCGCCCAATCTGCAATTGCTTGTACATTTTTCGGATCCATCCTTACTTGGTTTTAACTAACCAAATGCCCAAGGAACTTCACTTCATGTTTGGCAAATTCGCACTTTTCCATTTTGACATAAAGTTTGTACTCCCGCAATTGAGACAATACTAACTTCAAATGTTCCAAAAACTCATCAAGGAACAACTATAAATGACTATGTCGTCTAGATATACCACAATAAAGTCGTCTAGGTAATCATACAACACATCATTCAGCAAATTGCAGAAAGTTGTCGGGGCATTCGTCAACCCAAACGGCATAACTAGAAACTCGTAAGAGCCATACCTCATCACACACGTGGTTTTTGACTCATCACCCTCTGCTATTCGAATCTGCCAATATCCTAATCGAAGATCAAGTTTAGTGAACCAGCATGCCTTCGTCAGCCTGTCCATGAGATCTTGCACCAACGGGATAGGATATTTGTTCTTCACAATCACTTTATTTAATGCTCGATGGTCCACACACATCCTCATTGAACCATCCTGTTTGTTTTGGAATAAAACATGAGCACCATAAGGAGCTTTCTATGGTTGAATTAATCCAGCGCCCAGCAATTCATTCAACTGTTTCTACAATTCAGCCAATTTTTTTTGAGCCATTCGATAAGGAGCCTGTGCAGGAGTAACTGAACCAGGCAGCAACTCGATCTTGTGATCTATATCCCTCCTTTGCGGCAACTCTTTAGGCAATTCAGGGGGCATCAATCAGCGTATTGCTTCAGTAAATTAGCAACACAATCTGGAATTTCCACCTTCACGTCTGGTTTCACTTCTATCATGGCGGCAAGAAAAGTTTTATCACCCTTCTTCAATCCTTTCTCGACTGAAATAGCAGAAATGATAGGGCCCTTGTTTTTCCCTTTCTTTACTTCTCCACAAGGATTAGATACCTTGATGAAACTTGGATTGGTTTCGTCTCCGATCATCACCCCGTCTAAGTGAGGAAAAGGAACAAAATGAAATTTTCTAAGGAAGTCTATCCCTAGAATGACTTCAAAATCACCTAATGGCATAGCCATCAAGTTATGTTTCCCCGTCCAACTCCCAATCACCATCTGCACATCGTAAGCCATGCCTACAATGGCTTGTGCTTTGGAACTCACCGTCTGGACAAAGGATGGACTTTTCTTCAACTTAAGTCCATGTTTTGCAGCAACTTTGGCATCCACAAAAGTATGAGTGGCTCCGGTATCAACCATGGCCATCACACGATTGCCATCGATCTTCATCTAGATGTGAATCAATGCAGCATGAGGGTTGTTGAAAGACTTTGAGGATTCACCCACAACATTCAACAAACTGATATAGTTAAGTGACAACCCCAAAGGATTTGCCAACGCAGCAACCACATCGTCACCCTCATTTTGATTCACGTTCCTAGCAAGCATCGTATTTACTCTTTCGCGATTAGGACAACTCTTGGCCAAATGCGGTCCACCACAAGTCCAGCAGCCTTTTGCATTGCTATCTTTTCCTTTGTTCTTAGCCTTCCCAGCATTTGTTTGTGCCTTGCCCTTATCATTCTTATCATTACGTCCATCTTTCTTCCATTCCCTTTTCTTCTCAGTCTTTTTTTTTAGTTTGAAGAATTGGAAATGTCAGAATCTGAACGTGTTGAGCGAAAATCCACTAACGAATCAGCAACAGCAATTGCACTAGGCAAGTCCTTCACATTCTGCCTACGTAATTCATTTTGGGCCCATGCTTGCATCCCTGAGATGAAATTATGCAACTTGTCTTCGTCAGATATGTTTTGGATGTCCAACATCAAAGAAGTAAATTCCTTGATATAGTCGCGAATCGTTATCGTTTGTCTTAGCCTTTTCAACTTATCTCTAGCAATCCATGAAGCATTACTAGGAAGAAATTGGTCCCTCATTTCATTCTTCAACTTATCCCAAGTATTCATTTTGGACGTCCAGTGCTTTCATCATCCGCATTTCGAGTACGCCACCATAATTTTGCATCCCCAGTAAAGTACATCGTAGTAATGTTCAATTTGTCCGTCTCAGCAACTCGTGCAACAATGAAATATTGCTCCATATCTTATAGAAAATCGTCCAATTCCTTGGCACTTCTAGCACCACCAAAAGGCTTGGGTTCAGGAATTTTTACTTTGGAACTGCTTTCCTGGGTCTGTCCTGATGCAACCATCGCACGTCGCAGAACCATCATTTTCGTCTGCAGATCTGCCATCACTTTGCCTTGATCTTGTACCAGTGATATCAAAGCATCGTGTTAACTCAGAAGTTCTGCAGCACTTTCATCATACTGGTTACGTAATTGTATCAGTTCATCCCTCAAGGTGTAGATTTGTGTAATCAAATCAACAACGCCTTCAGTTTGTTCGAGTTTATCCGTAATGCCAATGAAATTTCAAATTTGTGCAACATCTTTGTTTAATTGAGTGACAGTTACCATCTTCGTACTGCAATGCAAGCTTTGATTCCAGTTGAGACAGGGGCGTTCTATTTTCGCAACACCGCTGCTTGGCAGTCGCACACACACACAACACAACTTCAGCCACAACACACACAATGCGCAGTCTAAACAATTAGACACAAATGCAGAAACGTAAAGTACTCAATTGTTTACAGGAACCGCGTTCTAAACCTTTATATTTCTCTCAGAATTACAAAGGAAATGTCACATGAAATTGTCAAAGGCATACACTCAACACACACTATTTTCTGGATGCCTTTACAATTTCCTGCAGCACATTTAAATACTGCACAAGCAGTTACAACAGTTTCAACTTAGGACACATGGCAGCCTGTCATTGGACAAGGCTGCATGCTCTTCACATGACATAGCAAAACTGATCTAAACGCTATCTGAAAATACACATATTACAACATTCAAAATTCAAACACAATAACTACCCCATGTGACTAACACATGGGCAGCTTTGCCCTTTTAGTTAATTTTGTCAATGCTAACACACTTAGTCCTTTAGTCCTTCCGTCTTTGCCTAGTCAAACATCTCAGCCATTCCTCGCCTTGCCAGCATCATGTCTTGCCAATGTCATGTCTGCGCCTGTGCCTACGCCATGCCATTGCTTGCTCCATGAAGCTGTCTTAGCCATGTCACAGCTTAGGCCACGCCAATGCCTATGCTGCGACTCCGCCTCGATTATGCTTGTATCCAAGTCTGCTTCCATGCCTGTGTCATTCCATAACCTGCGCCTCGTCAGTGTCGATGTCATGCCAGTGTCATGCCATATTACTGTTGCACGCATGCCCTCGCAGGTGCCATGTGCCTGTCATTGTCACAAGTGTTCAAGGCAGCCTTGCCATCACTCTAGCATACCTTGGTCTAACACATTGTTTGTCTTTGGCACATGTCAAGACCAATGTGCACCTTGACATGGCCTTGTAAGCCATCAAGCCTTAGACTGAGGGTTTAACAGAAAGCTTCAAGCCATCAAGCCTTAGACTGAGGGTCTAACAGAAAGCTTCCCTTTAATAAATTATCATGCAATTCGAATATGAATTAGTTGGTTTGATAAATTCTTAATATGATATAGTAAACACAAGAAAAATAAATATTTCTTTCAATTTTTTATGCGTAAAAATAAAATATATTATAAAAAGATATGAAGTGCAGTAAAAGTTAATTTATTATGAGTTGCTCAATAATTTTATACTGTAGATTATATCCTTTTATAATACTACTACTATATTTTATTTTTACGCATAAATAATGGAGTACAATTAGGTGATTATAAGAAGAGGACAAAAACTAACTGCTCTCTGATTACGTAATAATCTCCTGAAATACAAAAGAAATTTCCGAGCCTTGAATTAATTAATCTTGTTACATAAATATCAATCTCAAAGGAAGCTAGATACATTGAACCTGGACATATTAATTTATGGGTCCATAAACTATCAGAGTTGGCACAGTGATTTAGCGCTATGTCCGTTAAGCAACATGTCGGGGTTCAATCTCTGCAACTCTGTGGCCAGTTTCCAACCACAAAATGCTCTGATCGAGGAATGAAGGATTAGTCTCACGGCTGCCGGCCGTGGAAATACATTGGAAACCAAAAAAAAAATTATGGATAAATACGATCCTCTTTTAGCACTTAAACCACAAATTAATCTCCCGCATTTCCTTATTTTGCTTTCACTAATTTCTCAACTAATTTCCGTTTATCATGGCTCCAACTATAGCAGTGCCTTCCACCCAAACAAAACCCCATCACCGGCAAATCTCCGCCGCGCCGGAGGCAGAGGTGCTAAGAAGAAGAAACGAGGAATTGGAGAAGGAACTGAAGAAGAGCATTGAAAGAGAAGAGAAAATGAGAGCGGAATTGAATAAGACATGGGAGAGGTACACTGACCAAATGACCCAGTCATGCAGATATGTTTGAAGATCCTTTTAAAATACTTTCTCAGTTTCATAATAAATAAATTGTTGGATTTTAGCATATATATTAAGAAAAAAGTATTAAAGATATAAATTTAACACAACTTTCTATTTTTATTCTAAAAAAAAGAAAAAGTCGACCTTGTAATACAGTTTCAAAAGTTAATTGGTTGTCAAAATATAAGGGCAAATTTGAAAAAAAATTCAATGATTCACTTATTTTGAAATACCAATAAATACCCAACAATTCACTTATTACGAAATGAAGGGAGTACTTCCTCCGTACCAAATTACCCGTCCCAAATTGAGATGACATATTGATTAAGAAAAAAAATTAATAACATGACTAGTTTACCATAATACCCCTATTAAATGTTGTTTACATTTTAATTTGGAGAAAAAAATAATTAATGCAAAGGGTAAAACATGAAAAAAAAAATGTCTCTTCTTGATTAATTAAAAAAGACGAGTAAAATGAAAATCAAATTTAAAAATTTGGGACGGGTAATTTGAGACAAAGAAAGTATATGATAACTCTTTAAAAAATAGAAAGAGTGAATTTTTTTCTAAGTTAATGAATGTATGTGCACTCTCTCAAGTGGATCCCCCTTTATTTACAAGGAAGGAGTCGCGTTTATTGTTTAGGCCCTTTTTCTTTTTTATCTTAAGGCTACGTTTGATCATTAAAATCATAACTTTTTGAAGTTGGAGTTGCAGATCATTAAAATCATAACTTTTTGGAGTTGGAGTTGAATTGAAGTTGATGTTGAAATTGAATTTGTGTTTGATCACGAATATAAATTAAAGTTGTTTTTGAAATTTTGTGAGAGAAGTATGAGTGAAAAAAGTGAAAATAAGTAAAACTCGTTTTCCATTTTTTCAAATACAATTCTGAAATATTATTTGGAATTTTCATGGCCAAACACATCTTATTTTTTCACTTTTTCATTAAAGTGAAATAATTTTTTTAAAAAATATAGTAATTATTTTCATGGCCAAACGGCCAGTCGACTTTTTCTTTTGGATTTTTTTTAAACTGCAAATGTAAGGGTAAAGTACTGCCAATGGCCATTTTAGTTCTTACAAAATAAAATGTTAAGGCCAATTTAGCTTTTGCAGAGACTATAATCACATATTCTGTGCAAGTAAAATGTCAAATTAGATGCTGGGTAATTAGATGAATAACACGAGAATTAAAACCGTTAAAATGCATCATTTTAATTAGAGAAAATGACCAAAAGACCTCAACCTTTACCCCAAATCCCAACTACACACTTATATTTTGCAGGGGTCCTATGACCCCTGAACTATTTTAAAGTGGAATATTTACACCTCTAAAAGCTCATGCCCAGATATTATTTCAGGCAGTGAGTTGCACTCACTGTCACGTCATACCATGTCATTTTAAAAAAAAATTATCTAAAAAATAAATTATTTTAATCTCAATCCATTTCCCCCCTTTCTCTTCATCTTCTTTTCTTCAATCTCAAAAGCCAAAATAAACTCATTAAATTTTCTTTACTTTCACTTTCTATCATTTTCTTCAATTTCATTTGACATATATGGATTGCTGGGGTGATATTCCATGGAATAGCGTTGGGAATTTCTGATTTGGAGGTCCCGCGAAGCGGCGCCGCTGTCATCGGAGTCTGCAACTGACAACGTGTTTTTCGATCTGAAATTGGCATCAATTGACACACTCTTTTTTGGGGCTTCTTGTTAGGTTTTGCTCGCCCCAAGAAGACGCATCTTTTAGCATTGGCTGTGCTCCGTTTACTGTTGAACAGCGGCGGCATCGCCTTCACCGAAGATCGCCAACGGCGGCGCTGGCTTCGAACACAAATTTCCAGCGATTGAAGCACTGTTTTTTGGAAATTTTTGTTGGGGTATGCTCGCCTTGAGGTGGTGCTCCTCTTGGTACTGGTCCGCGACCACCAAAGTCGTCGGAGTGATGTGCGATGTTGAGATTGAATGTTTATCTTTGTTGTCGGTGAATAATTGCTCATGTTGGTTTATTGTCGATTCTTTGGTTATGAACTTTGTGATGAAGTCGAAAATAATAAATAACATCGAATTTGTAAATTTTCGACAACCTTGAAGTGGAAAATAATGACCATATCAATTATTAAATTTTCGACGATCTTAAATCCGGAAACAACGAACAATACCAATTTCAAAATTTTCAATGACCTTGAAGCCGAAAACAATGAACAATATCGAATTTAAAATTTTCGATAACCTTAAAGTCGAAAATAATACAGATTTTAAAATTTTCGACGACCTTGAAGTCGAAAATAATGGACAATACCCATTTTAAAATTTACAACGACCTTGAAGTAGGAAATAATGGACAACATCGGTTTTAAAATTTTTGATGATCTTGAAGTTGAAAATAATAAACAACATCGAATTTAAAATTTTCGACAACCTTGAAGTGGGAAACAAGAACAATATCAATTTTTAAATTTTCGATCTTAAATCTGGAAACAACGAAGAATATCAATTTTAAAATTTTCGACCACCTTGAAGCCGGAAACAATGAACAATACCGAATTTAAAATTTTCAATAACCTTAAAGTCGGAAACAATAGAGAATTTTGAAATTTTCAGCAACCTTCAAGTCGGAACAATGGATAATACCCATTTTAAAATTTATGATGACTTTGAAGTTGTAAATAATGAACTATATCGATTTTAAAATTTCCGACAATCTTGAAGTTGGAAAAAAAGAACAATACCCATTTTAAAATTTTCGGCGAATTTGAAGTCGAAACCAATTAATTTTGTTCTTGGAGATGAGGAAAATGATAAATTAATTTTCGATGCCATTGATGAGTTCTTGGATGCCATTGTTTGTAAGAAGAAGAAGAATAAAGAAAGAAAATGAAAAGAAAAAGAATAATTAAAAATGAATAAAGAAAATAAAGAAATATTAAAAAAATCGTTCTCACTCTCTTTAAAAAGAGTGTGTTCACTCTCTTGCCATGTCAGCGTTCAGGGGTGTAAATATTTCATTTTAAAATAGTTGAGGGAGGTCATAGGACCCCTGCAAAGTATAATTGTGTAGTTGAGATTTTGAGTAAAGGTTATGGGGGCTTTTGGCCATTTTCTCTTTTAATTAGGAAGCAAAATAGTTGGTTTTCCTTTGGAGTTTTATTTATTCTATTGATGAAGTAATAACAATACTAACTAAGGAGAAATCAAAACATATATATATATATATATATATAAAAGGAGAAACATAAAGGAGATGATGTGGCACCTCTCTATGGCTTCCATTGTTATTTGTCTATTTTCTTCTTTTTTGACATTTTTTATTTTTCTTATTTATAAATGAAAGAGTTAATAATATTCTACACTATTTATTGAGTATTATTATAATTATTAATTATTAATAATTGGTGTAGCTAATGGAGAATTGAAAACCCCCATCATCTTTTAATGCGTCATTTGTTTGCACTTAATGGAGGCCTGAATCCGAATGATTCAGATTTCAGACCATTAAATGCATTTGTTTTTTATTTAGGTTTTAACTTTTAATAGATTTGAATAGATCTTAATCATTTAGATCTAAAACTAAGTCTTAATAGGTCTGAAGGAACATTCTGGTGTTGGATAATATTCACCACTCTATTCATAATTAACAGTCACCACCACTAACCACCACTAACCACCTCTGCGACCGTCACCATTGTCAACCACCACCCACCACCACCAACCACCTCCACCATCGACAACAAATACCGCTGCCAACAACAATTTTCAACCGCTAGCACACCCACTACCTCTTTTATTCTAATTATATTTATCGCCACCACTGCTGTCAACAACACCACAATCAACAACCACTACCGGCCAATCCCTACTACCAACCAACTCATCTATCACAACTGTCACCACCACAAACTACCACTAATATATCACAATCTTTACACATTCTTTGGCCGCCACCACCATTGTTGTAACACCACCTTTACCACCACCATCGCTACAGTTTATCTCTACTAACAGCCACCTCAACCATCACAACAAATAACATCTCCAACTAGCACCAACACATTGTCAATCATCATGCATTCATGTTTCAACCAACATAATCAACACCTTAAACTACTAACAATAAGCAGCGTCACATCACAACAACCACCACCACTATCAATCGCCACCATCATAAAAATCGCTACAATACCAACCATCACAATTATCACCACCAACATCATTAATCACTAACATCAATCATTGTCACTACAACCATCATTATAAACCATCTCCACTATCACTAACAAACATAAATATTTTTTCTTAATCAAATACTAATAATTTTGTTGTATTAAATTACATACTTTTTAAATATAAAATTAATTTTCTATTTGAATTGTATTTTTATTTTATTATGTATACAAATAAATTTTTTTTTACACATTCAAATGTTGAAAAACAAACAGTCTTAATTATTCAGTTTTCAGATCTAGAGACAACATCTTAATCATTTAGATGTGCATTCAGATTCAGACATCCGAATCATAAAAAAAATAAATAGAGCCTAAGTTTTTCCATCATGTCTTAAGAGTGGTTTAAAATCTTTTCCTCTCCCACATTTAAGAGTGACTGGTAAGGTTTTTTTCCTTTTTGTTATTTAAAGAGAACCGTCTTTCTCTTATGCACCAAATAATGCTTCATATCTATAAATTTGAGATCTTTATTTGCTATATCTACCACCGTCTTCATACCTCATTCATGGTGACAATTATCTCTACATTTTCCTCCTACATTTTTTTCATATTAAGGTTTTCTATTTTTCATAAGAAATTAAACTTCTTCTTTTTGAAGTTTTTGTCCATCATCTTTAAAGTTTGTCCATTATCAGTAAGAAGCATGCGAGTGTCCATCATCAGTACAAGGGTGGACCTACATATGTTTTTGGGGTGCTTCGACACCCACTAAACTCGACGTGAAATAGGTAAAATTACATAGAAAATATACGAAAATAGGTATATAATATATACTAAAACAAAAGTTGGTTGGGTGCATTGGCATTTAGGTTGACTTTAAGGTTCTCCACTAGAAGGGATGCCCCGGGTTTGAACCTCAATGAGGTGAATTTTTTTTTTCAATTTTTAAAATTTTTAAGCACCCACTATCCTTAAATTCTGGGTCCGCCACTACATCAGTAAGAAACATTCTCGCATGATTCTTAACACACCTTTGATTCTAAAGAGTTTTAAATCACTTTCAAGTTTTTCCATTAGTAACATGTATTCTCGCATGATTCTCGCATTCCTGTACTCAAAAGGATGGGAAAGTTTGATTTGAGTGCTCATTTATCCAATGGATCTATATGCTTCGGAGTATTGGGATGAGGTGCAACGTATTTTGATCAACACATCTTTTTTAGATATAGAGGGTGTTAAATGGAGTTCCTTCGTAAGATCATTGCTTTCACGAATGTAATTATAAAATGATGTTTATCTAAGAAAATTGACTAGCCTAAAATGTTAGCAACAACATTTTAGAAGCTATATTGATATATTAAAAGCTTTCTTTGCCTTGTGTTAGAAATAATATAGATTTTATAAGAGTTTTTATGATTAGACTTATATTTTCTGTTTCTTTTGAGTCTCTTAGAATAATAAGCTACAAATTATATTTTCTTTCATCATCTTATTTTCCAACTTCTTTTTGATATGTATAAGTTATATTATGTCATTATTAAAGGAAATCTCTTAAATTCTTAACAGTCTCACTTAAATTCAAGAAATCACTTATTACCTTTGTTCCTTTTTAGTGGTGAATTAAGTTTTGCACAATCAACAGTTAGGAGTGTAGTTTGACTAATATAAATCTTTATTGATTCTTTAATTTTGTCCCTCTGAACAATAAAATAATTAATTTTTTTTAAAATTGATAAGTATTTAGAAATATCTATATTAAAAATATACAATAATTAAAAAGAAACGGGGGAAATGTCATATGAATAATTCCCTTTTCATTTTAGTTTTTACTTAATTCATGATTGGTGAAAAGAATAAAAAACTATTAGATTAAAAAAAGTAATAGACCATAACATATATGATAATCTATTTTATTTTTTCACCTTATTTAAACATTTCAAAAGATATCAAACATAAGTATTAATAAATTATTATGATAATAATAATAGAAATGAGAGGACTCATGCAACTCTTCTATTATGGACTATAAGACTTACTAGAGACTTCAGAGTACAGTATCTATAAATGTTATTTATTGCATGATTAATATCTTATTTATGAATATATAATTGGATAATAACGAATAAGATGAAAGGACATATGTAAAATTCTAATAATAGTAGACGAGAGGGTTTCTATAAGTCAAAAAATTCTTTATTTATGTGTAGAGGTTACTTAATATAATAATTATAAATATTTTTATTTACATAATTAATGTTTTATTTATGAACAACTAAATAAAAATGGATAAGACAAGGATTTACATAAATTCTCCATTACTAATAAATATTATCATTTATAATAATTGAGTAATATTTATAAATATTTAAATATTAATAAGAAGTTAAAAAGTTGTGTATCCTTCTTTTCAATAACTCATCTTCATTTAAATGTGTGATTTCTCGTAACTTTACCATTATAAAAAATATCATGTGGAGTATATAAATTCAATCAGTCCTTGATTGTCGCGCGAAATGCAAATTTGATAACTAGTATATATATATTGCACCATTGATTGTTTTCCTCATCGTGACGTCCAAAAATATTTTGATTGTGAATTTTATGATTTTAGTTTTACTTACAACAATATTATTAATTGTAGAAAAGTTATAAATTTATATTAATAAAATAAAAAAAAATTACTTTTTGCCAAAAACAGTGAGAACATTGAATTAAAGAACTTAAATTTTCATATTAATAAATAATTTTTTCACAAGAACATCCTATATAATATATTGCAAACAAATGACTAACATCTTATCAACTACAATTAATTTTACTTATATAAATAATAATATTACTATATCAAATTGATAAAGGAGCAAGTTAAAGACTAGAAATCATTCATTCATTAATTTGTTTTTTTACGACGTAAAACTACTAATATTCAAGCAACATCATGCCAAAAAAAGGAACAGGTTGAAGCATAAAAAATTGAATGATCTGCAAAGTAATCTAGGGAGTTAATATTACCTTATTTGTCCGTAAGTTTTCCATATATAATTCTTCTCGCTTTGATTGGAAATTTGACTTTCGATTGAATCATGAAATATTTAGCAAAACTTTGCACGTTGAACTCACTTTCTGATTTGGACTTGGTCAAACACATGCAACTACAATAAAAACAAACAACAACGAAAAAATTTATAAGAGAAAAATATGCGTCGAGAAAGAAAAATATGCTCAAGAAAGTTACAAAATTACCTTATTTTCGTTTCTGACTCATGTATGTCAGAAAATTCGTACTGAATCAGCTCCCGGGCCTCCTCTTTTGTGATCTCTTTCCGCTATTCCACCTTTATGATGTCATTCTGCTCCTTTACCTATATGTTCTCGTTCTGCATCACCACATCGTTGTTAGAGAAATGGTTGATTAATTGTCTCGACCAAATCTATAGATTCGAATCCCAATCTAGATCGAGAGCATCAACACTTTCTAAGCATGTCCCAAAATGTACCGTTTGAGGATGTACTATCGACACCGAAAGAACAAATTTAGTATCAACTCCGAGAGCGGCAAATGCGGAATTTCTCATATTGGAACCTTGAATTCATGAACAACATCTTTAGTTACCAAAACCTTAGTATCTAACTTCACTATCTCATGAACTGGACTGTTTATATTATCGGCTCCGACAACATAGGGCAAAAACATTGATGAATTCCTCTTCATTAAAATTGAAATGTGGAATTAATCAACAGTATCTTCATCAGCAGAAACCTTAGCACCTAACTTTGTTTTTTCAGGCATACTCATGATTTTCAATGGAAATTCTCCATTGAAATGAATTTGAATTTGTATACTTATAGTTGTTATCCCCGTATTTACATAAAATATTTTAATAACAACAAACTAATAAATAAATATGAGAAAGATACACTGAAGATGTAGTCGAGTTAAGGAAGATCTTCCAGGAGATAAATATGGAGGAACATCTCATGTGATCTTTACCTAAAAGAAAGTCAGCGCTGGATTTGGAATCACATCAGTAAAAGATCTCATTTGATCACAAATTATAAGGAAGATAATTGATAATCAAATTACAACAACATCTCATACAGAATCGTGAAAGTAAAGAAGATCACACCTCTACATGGACATGTATGATTCTGAGTTTATGTTCTAGAAGGAAGGTTGTATCACATATATGAATATATCTGATATGGACGTACCATATGGTGTAATTCCTCAGTCAAGAAATCAATTCAAATTCTTGATTGAGAAAAAGTCTTTTGGCTTTTTCTTATAGAGCAAAGATGCCGAATCAGTTGAAGGTTTTAAAAGAGAAGACTGACGACCAAAAACACCACACAACTTCACCGAGAATTCTTAGAGTGTCTCAATCTTAGTCTCCATAAAACTATGTAATCTTAAGTTTACATAGTTACGAAAGATAAAGGGCGAGTCAACTTAGTCATACCAATTAAGAATGTGTCACCAAATCTGAATCACAATATAAGATTCATAAATTGTTTACTTTATCTATACTTCAACTCATACCTTGAAAGCTATTAGGAAACCCTTGTAAATTAAGGGGACTGAAAGTTGGTACCACATCGGTGTTCTAAATCAGGATAATCTCTGTGTTATTCTCTTACTTACTTGTTCATCTATTTACACATTTTAGTTTAATCAATTTTGTTCAGTATACTAATCTACAGATAAGTTGACTGCCAAGATTGATCAGTCGACTCAAAAAAAAATTTCAATTCACCTCTCCCCTCTCTTGAATTCCAATTGATATCAAAGTAGGTCTCACCAAAGAGTTGCTTAACCACATGTGAGAAAACATCTAATGACAAACTACCAGATTCCAGGAGAAATTCTTCAAGATGGTCACTCAACAACCAGACCACCATACTTGGATAACACTATTCTTACTAGAAGAATTAATTCAAGATTTTTGCTCAGTCAAACGACTTCAAAGCTTTGGTTTTCATTAAGAAAGGACCAAAGCCTATTCTAGGAGTCAAGGAAAAGTACAAGGACAAGCAGAAGGACAAACAATCAAGCGACATTGACTTGGACAACTTCAAAAATTTCAAAGTCACCAAGGAATAACAAGAGGTAATTGAAACTAATTCAAAAGATATAGGCCTACTTTGTTGTGCAATTAGCAAAGCTGAATATGACAAGATATCAACCTAAGAAACTACAAAAGAGATGTAGGACAAATTAGAAGGAATCATTAAAGTAAAGAAGACAAGAATGAGCGCCTAGGTCAATGAGTACAAGATCTTCAATATGGAAGAAAATGAAAGCGTGAAATCAATGTTTATATGATTCAACAAAATTTCTTGTGAATAGAAGTCCTTAGGAATGATCTATCCAAATAGTTTGCAAGTCCAAAAGCTTGTAAAAAGTCTCCCAAAAGCATAAAAAACTAAAGTTGTCATTCTAGAAGATGGGGATCTCCACAATATAACCTACAACGAATTGAGAGGTAACCTCATTGCTTATGAACAAAATCATATAAATAGGTACAATAAAAAAGAAAAGAAGAAATCAGTGGTTTTTAATACCATAATAACTATAAAAGAATAATCCCTAGATAAAGACAATAATGAGAGAATGACTCTTATAAATTGCAGAATAAGGCAAATCTTAAGACAAAGGCAGTAGAGACCATAAGGGTACAAGAGAAATGAATTCCCTAGGAATGGTGATCGTTGTTACTATTGTGGTAAATCTGAAAATATTAAATAGAATTGTCCTGAGTTGAGGAGAAGATCTTCAAAGAAGAATAAAAACTTTGGAGCGTGGAGTGATGAAGATAAAACTGAAGATGATACAAAAATAGCCAACATGTTCTTCATGGAAAAGGGAGAAACAAGTGAGGTAAGACCCTTCAACTGCCATAATTGTAACCTTATTTAAACAAATCTTTATATGATTGTTGACGAGTTTCAAAAAATTATTGATGAATACAATAAACTTGCTCAAGGAAAAAAATTGATAAGCTTAGTTAAAATAAAAAGCTCGAAGAGGAAAGAAGGAGCTGTCAAATTATACTTGAAGCATGTCAAATCGAAATTGAATTACTTCAAGAGGAACCTAATGATGTAAGAATGAAGTTAAAGAGCATTAGAAAATCACCAAGTCACAGTTTTATAAAATCAAATTCTCTAAAAGCTAAATTAAGCTCTTCATCAAGTTTATTTGAGTCTACTAAACTTTCTTTTCTTTTGAAAGACCAGTATGCTACACCTGTGGTAAAAAAAGATACAAATCAGACAACCATAGATAAAAGTCTAAAGAAGTGTGGGTTTGGCGACCAAAGGGAGCACATCTAACCCTCAAGGACCTAATATCACTTGGGTACCTAAATAAAATTAATTTTTCTATTTGCAGGAACATATCCGCAAAAGCTACAGGAGAGGAATGTCGGTTATTGACAGCGAATGTTCCAGACATATAATCGAAAAGAAAGAAAAGTTCTGTTCTTTAAAGAAAATTGAAGGAGCATTAGTCTGAATTGGGGATAGTATTAATTGTGACATTATCGAAGTCGGATCAATAAAGCTCAGCTCCTCCTACAGTGATACGAGTACAAAGAGTACAAGGAGTACAAGATCTTTCAATGGAGAGCCAAACTCGGGTTACTAAGTGCGGGAAGGTCTTTGGAACCATTTCAAGGCATTGCACAAGTTGAAAAGAGGAGTAAAGACCATGCACTCCAAAGACGCCCCTTGTACTCTTCTATTAAAGGCATTGTGTTCTTTACATTCTAAGAACCTACACTCAAGAGGGGCCTTCCCTTTAAGTTCATTTAGGGCATTGTTGTCATTTGATTTCTTTCTTTTACACTCCATAGGAGCTCCCTTCATTAAGAGTATTTTAGTATTTGCTTATAATAACTATATATAGACAATTAGGCCTTTACTTTTCATTAGTTTTTGATGAATATTGAAAGTCAATTCTCTTGAGAAAGAGTGTTTGTACTGTAGGGCTTGAAAAAGCCATTGAAACTAGGGTATCCTTTAGTGTGGATTCACTTGGGTTGCAAATTGGCTTAGAAACGTTGGTTCTTTGGGGAGGTTTGAGTCCCTTTTGTGTCAACGTAAGAGTGTGGTATTTTCATCCCAAGCTTTAGTGGGTTTTGGTATTTGATACACACCTTTATTCCTATTGTATTGTAATGGTTATGTTTCACTAACTATCTTTCCTTTTATGCAGTTTTTCTTGAGTTTTGTCTTGAATCCGTGAGTTATTTTTGCTTCTTGTGTGTTTGCTTCTACTTCATCTCATCTTCATTTAGGTTATTTTTGGTTCTCTTAATTAGATTCATATCATTTGGTATCAAGAGTCATGTATTAGGGTTGTTCCCACTTTCCACAACTCTAAGACTCTAAGTCTTGGATTATTGTTACCTTAAAGAAAATCTCCACAAAAAAAGAGTCAAAGTCCAAAAATTACAAAAAAAAAGTCTTTTGTCTTGTATTTGAGTAGTAAATTCGAATCTTACAACTTAGATCTACATAGTTTTTATTTGTTTTGATAGTTTCTAGTGCTAGATCCTTGCTCACTAGTAATAAAAGAGTCTAGATCTAAGTTTTGAGCAAGATCAGGTTGGTTTTTTGTATTCCACCATTGTAGACTAGAGTTTGAAGTTTTTTTTAAGGAGGATCCGTATGGTGTATGGTGGTTGTGACGTTTTATTGTTAATTTTGTGTTGATTGTGCTTTGCTTGGCAAAAGGAACCGAGATCTAAAAGAAAATGTAAATTTGGGGTTCATTTGCCTTGTGGTCAAACTTGGTCAACTCTTGAGTATTCATATTGTTCTTCATCATCTTCAAATCTATTGAAGAAGAATATTTAAAGAGCTTGTTTGATCTAAAAAGGGAAGAAAGAGAGTATGGAAGTTGTTGGTACAAAGTATATTCCCTAGCATATTCTAATTCTTCCAAATGAAGAGGGACCAAAAGGAATATTAAAGTACAATTGAAAGTATAAAGGGGGGGGGGGGACCGATTCAATTCAAACTCATTTGAACTTGAAAAAGGGCTCCAAACCTTGCACCCCCCAATTTCGTTCATACTCTTTCTTAAGGTGAAGCTTGGCCGAGACACAACTTGAAGTTCAAAAAAATTTTCAAAGCCAACGACCAATCACGAGATGCCACATCACCAATTTTGCGAACAATTGAATTGAGCTCAAATTTAGATTTCCTAGTTTCAATTTGTTGTTTCTAGTTACTTTTGTGTTGATTCTATCACTAATTGGCAAACTAGTAACTACCTACTAAGTTGTGAATTAGTTTAGAGTCTTTTATTTCGTGTTAACATTCTTTTTGTACTTTTCTCATTTAGTAACTCGTAGTACCTTGTTGGTTCAAGTCTAAAAGTAAATTTTCTTTGAGTCAAATCAAACGAAAATCTATCTGGATAAAAGTAAACTCAACCCTCAGCCACTCATGAAGTACAAGCCAAATTTTCAACACTTGTGAAGCCAAGTGTGAGATAAGAACCGAGAGTGAGAGTTGGTGGGGCTATTTGAATGAACTTGTTTGTTCGTTTTGTTGGTTTGTTCTTTGCTGTTTTGAGGTACCTTATCTATAGAACCTAAAAATTCAACTTCCAAAACCTTGGGAAATAATATTGGTGGAATTATCTTGGCTCGGTTTGAGTCTCTTAGCCTTGAAATGAGAAATGAGTTCAAGATGTTGCGAACAAATTTTGGATCAATGAAGGGTGACATGACTAGAATAAATATGGGTTTTGATAGACTGTGTCCACCAAAACCTTCACAAAATCCAATGCCATAAATCCAAATCTATCATTAACCAAATCCAATGCCTCGTCTCCAATCTCTACTAAACCGAAATCACCCCATCCAAGTAGAAGAAGAGGGAAAGTTAGAATCATAGGAGAATGAGGCCGAGCCTCAAGATGGAAAGAAAATTGATGGTGAGGTACAAGAAGAATGTGAAGAAAAAAGTAACGGGGAAAGGAAAGCTGCTGGTATTGAAGTTGTAAAGGGAAAGAAATACTTGATTGTGGGACTTGCCCACAAAGGACCCCTATTACTCACTAACCCGAATGCTAGCACTTTGCCTAGCATTGATTCTTCTTATGTGTAGGTTCAAGATCGTGTGCTATCAACGAAAGATTCAAAAGGAGTCCCACACGAACACATGGTTAATGAGTTAATGGCATCCTTGGCCGAGAGTTCCAAACAAGTGGATTGCCATGGTACATACCGAGGTAAAATTGCTACACTCTACCCTCCTTTGAGCTTAAAAAGTTGTGAATTGGTTAGTAATAGCGAATGTATAGTAGTTTCGAATTTGCTTAGTGTAGAAGTGCATGCCTCTTTTCTTGGTAGTACTTGTGATGTGTGTCATGATCAATTTGCTCTTGAATATAGTTTACTACTTGATCATGTGAATGGTGTAATCGGTGTTGATGATTGTAATATTGATCATGATAATGGACATGATCCTTTGAACTTGTGTGATGAAAGTCTTGGTATTAGCATTATTCATAGTGATCATGTGTATGAAAAAGTTATAAATAATGGCATGTTTGTTCTTGAGAGAGAACTTTTAGACCACAATCTTTTATTCTTGCATGTTAGTCTTCTCTTAAAAGCAATTATCGTGTGTGATTGTGGGAATGGCGCTCTAGGGGAAGGAAAGAATAGCCTCAGCTTAGGTCCTTGGCTACTTCTCCTATTTGATCCCGGTGCCCTTCTTGGTGACTTGGTTTTGATTTGGAACCCCTTTCTCAAAAGTGGTTTTATACTTATGGGCCCTAGGGTAAATGCGTCATTGCCTCTTTGGGGTATTGCTTATATACTTGCGGTAATGTTTGACACACTTATGTTTTACTTGAGAGAAAAAAGCCATATGTGCTTAATTGTTTGAATTCCATCCTTGTGTGCCTCATGTGCTATATTTTTTGGACCAAGTGGCCTTCTTGTAGATGATAACACCTTGGGTGATGTCTTCACACTTGATTCCTTCCTATACTACCTCTTTACCTATGATGATAACCATGTTAATTTTGAATTTGTATTATGTAGAGGTAGGAAGTTTAATGGTTGGTTTTCTTATTTGACTGATAATGATATGTGGGTATGGTGGACCTTAAGACCAATAGTGGCACCTTATTTGATGAGATCCTTTATAGAGGTAATGAAACAAATGTATCCTATGGTTCCTAAGATAAATGTAGTCTTACCTTTTGGGTATAGTAGAGTCGTTAAGACCATTGTAGTTTCCTTATCTCTTGTTACTTGTCATAGCCACTTTCTTTGTGTCATGCTAAGCTTTTCATGTCACACACAAAGGACCCGTAGATATATTTCAAGTGTGAACAACCTTAGCTTGATAATATTTGTGGTAATAATGCTAACCCTCATACCATGAGGATTGTGTGCTTGTTTTCCCTCTCTTTGATTTTGCAAGGTGTGAATTTGAGGTAAAATTCCTTTCAAAATGAAGATGATGATACGAGTACAAATAGTACAAGGATTACATGATCTTTCAATGGAGAGCCAAGCTTGGGTTACCGAGTGAGGGATGGTCTTTGGAACCATTTCAAGGCATTGCACAAGTTGAAAAGAGGAGTAGAGACTATGCACTCCAAAGCCGCCCCTTGTCCTCGCCCATTAAAGGTATTGTGGTCTTTGCACTCTAAGAACCTACACTCAAAAGGAACCTTCCCTTCAAGCTCATTAAGGTCATTGTTGTCTTTTGATGGCCTTCTTTTACACTCCGTAGGAGCTCCCTTTATTAACGGTATTTTTGTTTTTGCTTATAATAACTATAAATAGACAATTAGGCCTTTACTTTTCAGTAGTTTTTGATGAATATTGAAAGATAACTCTCTTGAGAGAGAGTGTTTGTAGTGTAGGCTTGAAAAAATCATTGAAACTAAGGCATCCGTGAGTGTGGATTCACTTGGATTGCAAATCGGCAGAGAAACGTTGGTGCTTTGGGGAGGTTTGAGTCCTTTTTGTGTCAACGTAAGAGTGTGGTGTTTCCATTGCAAACTTTAGTGGGTTTTGGTGTTTGATACACACCTTGATTCCTATTGTATTGTAATGGTTATGTATCACTAACTATCTTTCCTTTTATGCAATTTATCTTGTGCTTTGTCTTGAATCGGTGAGTTATTTTTGCTTCTTGTGTGTTTGCTTCTACTTCATGTCATCTTCTTTTAGGTTATTTTCGGTTCTCTTAGATAGATTCATATCATGCAAACTCATTGAAGTATATCTCATAGATGGACTCAAGCACAATCTGTTGAGTATCAGTCAGCTGTGTGCCGCAGGGTTCGGAGTGTCCTTCAAAGCCAGGAGCTGCTCCATCAATCATAAAAAAAAGAAATATTTCTCTTATCGGTGAACATGTCGACAATATTTATGTTCTAAATAATTCTAATTTTGCCACACTGACATGTCTTACTGTGCAAACCAATGGCACTTGGTTGTGGCACAAAAGACTCAGAAATGTCAGTACGCATGCAATCGAAACACTCTCTAGACTTGAATTGATAAAAGGTCTGCCAAAATTAAAGTTTGAAAAGGATTACATTTGTGATGCTTGTCAACTTGGTAAACAGACTCGAACACCTTTTAAAGTTAAAGATATTGTCAGTACCACCAAGCCCCTGCAAGCAATTCACATGGATTTGTTTGAACCCACTAAGATCGCAAGTATTGATGGAAAAAAATATGTTTTTGTCATTATTGATGATTATTCTCGTTTTACTTAGGTAATGTTCTTTCTCACAAGCATGAAACATTCACTAATTTTGAGATTTTTTGTAGAAAAATTCAAAGAGACGAAGGATACTTTATCACTTATGTTCATAGCGATTATGGAGAATTTGAAAACAAAGCGTTCGAGGATTACTGTTCCCAAAATAGCTATTCTAAGAACTTCTCATCTCCTAGATCTCCTCAATAAAATGGTGTGGTGGAATGAAAGAACAAATCTCTTCAAGAGACAGCAAGAACCATACTTCTAGAACAAAATCTACCGGATCACTTTTGACAGAGGCAGTGAGCACAACAAGTCATATCCTCAACAGATGTCTTATCAGACCCATCCTAAAGAAGACTCCCTATAAGTTGTGGAGAGGAAAGAAGCCCAACATCAGTTATTTTCATCCTTTTGAATGTAAATGCTTTATCCTTATCAATAGTAAAAATAACTTAGGAAAGTTTGACCCACGTAGTGAGTAAAGTATTTTTCTTAGGTACTCTCCCACCAGTCGCCCCTATAGAGCTTATAATAAACGAACTCTATGTGTCGAAGAATCTATGCATATTGCATTTGATGAAACTAACCACTCCTCTATGAGCTTGAGTCTTGATAAAGAGCAAATAAATGATCTACAGCTAGGAGCCAGATCAGACATAACTCTTGAGCCAACAACCTCCAAGTCGATTCTAGCTCATCTAGAGTCATCTCCTATTGCGAAAACAACAAAAATAAATGTTCTGAGGGAATGGAGACACAATGCAGGCTTTTTGAATAACTTCATTATGGAAAACCTGAATGATAAGTTGTAGACAAGAGCGTCATTAAGAAATCAAGCATATGTAGCTCTTGTCTCAAATTGAACCCAAAAAAGTTGATGAGACCCTCAAAGATGAATCTTGGGTTGAGGCCATGAAGAAAGAATTAGATCAATTTCAACGTAATCAAGTTTGGGATCTAGTTAAAAGAGTAAGAAGGTAAATCAGAAGGGGGTGAGATACTAGACCATAGAAGGAAGATGAAAGATTATCAGACTAAGTCAAAGCTTATATACTTTACCTAAACCGTTCTGCCTAATCTCAAATCATATTTAACCAATTGATAATTGAGTCAGCGTCCAAATAAAACTCTCCATCATTTCAATCTACTCAATACTTTGTCGATATCAACGGGAACAAATTAATTGTCACTATTCACATAATTTCAACATCAGCTGGGTAATTGGCTACCTCTCTTTAAGTCCCATCATCGATATTATTATGGATTGGCCAATTCACTTTTTTCTTTTTTGGGCTTAATTTGTTGAAATATCTCAAATAACTGTCAAGTTGGGGGATAATTAAGGCTATTGATAATTTGATAGTCTATATTCTGCAACTATTAATTCGTGTCGAGTTTATGGGTATGTGTAGGTATTTTTCCTTTCTAAAATTGATTATAAATTTAATTATTGTTATCTATACTAAGTTGAAATCTCTTAAAAAAAACTCATAAACTTCATCAACTCATCATGAAATAGGTAAATGTCTTCGTTTAGTACATATTAATATTCTTTAAAAGACAGTGAAAATTATATAAAAAAATATATATAATGGTTCGACAAAATTTAAGATATAGTATATAATTTCAAGCGATGATATAAGAAGAACGCATCCTTAATTAGAGGTCGAGGGTTTGACTCTGGGCATGGAAAAAACTTTGTTGGGAACACTACCCCGAATGGGGCCCTATTCGGCGCGAATTCAGATTAGTCGGGCTCCAATGCGGGTACCGAACACCGAATGAGAAACCGAAAAAAAAAAAAAATGGACCCTTAGGGACGTTGTAAGGCCATAACACAAGGTAAGTATTTTGTTAGTATTTATTTGGATTTCTTTTATTAAAAATTTATAAATTGTAACAGCCTAGTCAGTGAGAAAATTCCTAAATTTGTCGGCAATTTTTTTTAATTAATTAAACTAAGTAGAGGGATCTGAGGAAGATCACGTCACGTTAAAACCAGAAGTTTTTTTTTTTTTTTTTTTTTTTTTGCTTTCTGTTTCAACCAAATACATTTTTAATTACGATGGAAAGAAAGTCAAATTACTTGGCATACTGGGTTTAATTTATACACGGCACTGTATTCAGTAAATATCTTTTACACTTATATACATATCGTATACCACCTAATTATCCTATTTCCATTATGGGAAGAAAAAAAACTAAAAAGCCTGCAAATATCGGAAAAATAACAATCGTAACAACTTTGTGAATGAATTCTGCGAAAAATTTTACCAAAAAAAAAAGAAAAAAAAAGTTATGCGAAAAATAGTAATACAGTGACTAATAATCACTTGCAATTCTGTACACGTTTTATTATATCTTTGGTTTAGTATGTTAAAAATGTGACATACAATGAAAAAGTCAGCTAATTTGTTATTGAAGTAAATAAAAAAGAATTAAGAAGATAAAAATAGGATTAGTATTATATTATATAGTGTTTATACCGAAATGAAATGTCAGCCAAACACAACTAACATGGATATAACATGGAAGACAAATTCACATTTTTCTGTGATGATATTTTCTTTTGTTAGCTCTTCTGCTTCATTGAAGAATAAATATTGAACTTGAAGGGACACCTTGCCCTCAACCACTACATATTATAGAGAGGGCAAAGACTGAACATATTAAAAGGACAAAGGCAATTTTTTTAGAAAAAAAAAAATGTCAGTAATAAATGTATTTTTGAGCTATTTAGCTAGTTAGAAGACATTTTTTTAAAACTAATACGCTAATGTCAGAAAATATTTTTGAGGAGAAAGCATAACATAAAATAAAATTAACTTATTTCGAATAAATCAGAGTCAGGGGGCGGAGCTATCCTTAGGCCAGGAGGTTCATTCGAACCCCCTTCGACGAAAAATTATACTACTATTTATTTTGTAGTTAATAAGATTTATTTAGCGATAAAATATTAAATTGCCTTCAATCACTTTTAGCGACCCATGTTTAGGGATGAAAGATTGATGATTTTTTTTTGTCACAAAATATTTTTTATGATGAAATATGAGTTTTATGTGATAAAATAATTCGTCATAGATAATGAAATTTGTTGTAGTGTAATAAGAAAAGATTTTACCATAAATATATTTAATTAAATTTTAACTCTTAAATATTAGTATAAAAAAAAGTGAAAAGATGAATTTTATCTAAAGCAGTGACTTTTAATGAAGAACGAAAAGTTCAAACAATATTTTTAAGATGTTAAATCCTCTTTGATTTGTTCGTACGTTTACTTCTGAACCCCTTAATGAAAATTTCGACTCCGCTACTAATTAGGATATGTTTGGCCTTTTCCCCTAAATCTTGAAAGGATGCTTCGCTCTCACCAATCACATAATAAGTAGCCGTTTGGCCATGAAAACTAAAATTTTACGGAGTTGGAGTTGGAGTTGTGTTTGGCCATGTCTTTTTTGAAACTTTCTTTTTACTTTTGAAAAAACTTTTTTAAATATGATTTTATCCCCCAACTTTTACAAACTATCAAAATCATCCAACTTTTACAAATTATGCAAAAGGCATGCAGCAAACAACAACATAACTATCCTAAAATCTTTCAGCGAAGCGAGAAAATTACAAAGAGTATCGACTTATGCAATTCAAACTGATTTGCTTTTAAAGCATCTCAGTTATTAATAGCTACAGAAGAAGATTGAGTAAACTAATTAATTAAGATTGGAGGCAGCAAATCAACCTATAAAATATACGCATAAATGGAAGAGATGAGTTTGTAGTCCATTAATTATTAATAATACTTTTGTCATCTGATCATTTTTACATAAAATTAATAAGAAGTAGTTTTAGGTATAGCAAATCATTTCCCGGGTAGAAGCAGACATACATTGGCCAGAAATGTGAACGAGTGTAAGCAATGAATGTTTCTATCAAAAAGAAGAAGAGATAAGTATAAATGAGTAGTCATCTTTAAGTTTCAAAAAAAAAAGTAGTAGTTTACAAATTATGAAGGCAACCCGCTTACCCATAATATACATAATCATCAGTATGTACAAGTGCAAATGAATGAGAAAGTGTTTTTATTTATTTTTTGGTAGTAAATTAAAATTATAAGGAGAGTTTTATATAAAAATTTAAAAAATTGGGATTATATGTAATAATAATAAAAATTGAAATTGGAGTTGAAAAATTGTGAAAACACCAAAAACCTGTTTTTCCTTTTCAGAAATTTTTTCTGAATTTTCATAATCAAACACCACAATTTCTAACTCCGAAATTTTTTTTTGAGAAAAAAGTAAAAAAGATTTCATGGCCAAACGGGCCCTAAGTCTAAGGGTCGCAATTGAAAAGTAAAAACTGACATAACAAGTCAAGGGTGGAGAAGGAGTATTATATAACTAACTCTTATTTTATATATTACATTTTGTATAAAATAATCTATAATTTTTTTATAGTATTAGTATGTTTGAGTATTGCGGATGAAATGCTACATTGTGATAGTTCCATTTTCTGCAGCCAATTAAAGAAGGAGTATTATTTTATACTGTGATTAATTGCCTCGCTCATTGCCACGTACAAATCGCCCCTTATTGTTTGAGTTATCGAAAAAGTCATGCACAAAAATTTGATGAAAGCTCTCCCCCTCTTTAATTAACTTGAAATCTTGAATTGGAAATGCTCATTTTGGCACTACAAAGACTCTTGCAACTCAACTTAGATTTATTCAATTTCCACCTTAACATCTACATAACGTGAAGAGATGCTACTTCTAACTTCAATAGACGTGACATTTTTTAAAAATACACATAATGTTTTAAAAACAAAAGGAATTTCTTTTTTAAAAATAAAATAAAATTGTGATTTAAAATCAACATGAATCTTAGATACTTCTTGTGTGTTGATAAATCATTTTATTAAGAATCAAAAAAAAAAAAAAAATTAAGTTATTTCTGATTATTAAAAAAAAAAAAAAAAGTGGCATTCTCTTTTATATAGATTTAGAAAAAAGGTTTATTATATAAATTAGCATAAAAGAAATAACAAACTCGTTGAAATTTTCCCTTTTTGCCTCATATGATCTTGTTTTTTTAGTTCTTAATTGAAAAAATAAATAAATTGGAGAAAGCAAGGAAATAAATGTGAAAGGGAGATTTAGAAAATATGAAGAAGCAACCATCACCAGTCAATAGTCATCACGAAGATAAAAGTGGCCGACCCCTCAGCATCGCAGTTAACACCTAATATGAATAACCTTGTTCACAAATTTATAAGTCTCTTAATATTATTTGTTAACATTTAATGAAGGTCTGAATCCGAATCATTCAGATTTTAAAGTGCATTTAATTTTTATTCAAATTTTTGCTCTTAATTACTTTGAATAAATCTTAATCATTCAAATTTATAATAAAATCTTAATATTATTAAGAGATATTCTCGTGTTGGACAATATTCACCATCATTCTGTCCATAATCACCTATCACCACCACTAACTACTTATGTTACCATCGCCATTATCAATCACCAACGACCACCATCTCAACAACTATTGACAATCAATATCGCTACCAACAAATATGGTCATCCGCAACCACACCTACCGTCTACATTATTCTAATTATATCCATCGTCATGCCAACACCAATTCCAACGTCACTACCATCATCAACCACTACCGACCAACTCATCTATCATAACTAGCACCACCACTAACGAAAAACCGCGGTACCAGCTACAATAGGAGTTGAATATGCAACAACAATCCAAGGTCGCATATCCAAACCAGACGGAGATTAAGCTGCCACTCACGACCCATGTAACAAGCTACGTAAAGTAAGAAGTCTTTTTCATTAAAAAAAAAAAAGATTTTAGCAATTCTCATCAAGGAAGGGGTCTCATCGCACAACCGATTCATGAACATGGGATTCGTAAACAGACAGGCGACCCACTTTATTCTCCAAGCGAATGATCTTCGCTTCACGGGAACAACAAAAACCACAATCTCGCTCTTTCCTTTCTTCGTGCTAACTTCTTTTTTTTTTCAAGGGATGGGGTATAATAACCTTTTTATACCGCTAAAACATTATCAATCTCTACACATTCTTCAACTACTACCACCACCATTCTCACTGGTTGTCATCTCTACCACCACTTCAACTACTACCATTGCTACTATCTATTATTACTAACAATCATCTCCACTAGGGGTGTACATAGGTCGGATTGGTTTGTTTTTTTATTGAATAAAAATCAAACCAATTATATTGGCTTATTAAAACTATAAACCAAATCAAACCAACATAAAATCAGTTTTTTTGGTTTAGGTTTAAGTTGGGTTTTTTTAATTTTTCTGATTTTTTATAATCTTTATTTTTTATAATTATATTGTGATTGAAGACTAGATCAAGTATGTTTTCACTCATGTGCTAATGAAAAAACTCAATTATGAAAAATTGAGGAACGAAAAACTCTCTTAAAACTAAAAAGTTAGATGAAGAGTAAAAAATTTAGGTTTTAAGTTTATATTAGATTTTGGATCATTTTATTAGTAATTAATGGACAAATATTACAACTTAAGTCTGTTTGATTTTGTATTCGGTTTAACTTTTTTTTTGTTAACACCAAACCAAGCCAAGAATGGTTGGGTTTTTTTTTTCAAACGCCAAACCAACCAAACCAAACCATAAGTCTGTTTTTTTACTCGGTTTGGTTTGACTAGACGGTTTGGTCTGTTCACCCCTAATCTACACCATCATAGCTGACAACTTCTCCAACTACCGCCCAGTAGCGGACCCAGGATTTAAGGGTAGTGGGTGCTTAAAAATTTTAAAAACTGAAAAAAATAAAATTCACCTCAATGAGGTTTGAACCCAGAACATCCCTTTTCATGGAGAACCTTAAAATCAACTTAAACACCAATGCACCCAATCTTTTTTTTTGTCTAGTTGGTGCTTTTATATATAATATATCTATTTTTATATATTTTTTTATGTAATTTCACCTATTCCGTGTCGAGTTTAGTGTGTGCCGGAGCACCCCACAAATGAATGTAGGTTCACCCTGCTAACACCAAATATCATCAACCATCATACATTTATTTTTCAGTCTAACAATCAATACCTCCCATGACTAACATCAACCGACTTCACATCACAATCAATGCCACTATCAATCTCCGCTATTATAACGGTTAATATAATACCAACCATCTATACCATTACAACTATCACCACCAACATTGCTTGTCACTAAACATTAATCATTACCATCACCACTACCATTACAACCGTCTGCACTATCACTAACAAACATAAATATTTCTTTTTTCAATTAAATAACGATTTAATTATATTAATTTAAATTAATTTTTATTTGAATTGTATTTTTTTATACATACAAATAAATAAATTTTGTATATTCAGATGTTGAAAAATAAATAATTGTATTCATTTAATTTTTAGATCTAAAAACAACATCTTGATCATTGAGATGTGCATTCAAATTCAGATATCTGAATCTGAATAAAAACAAATGAAGCCTAACACTAATCTAATTTTTAGTTATTATTATTTTCCTATCCAATGACGCACAAAAGAGGAAAAAAAAACAACTCCCTTTGTTCCTCCATACTTGTTTAAAAGTTTCACTTGGCAGACTTTTTCAAAAAATATTCTTTTACTATTATTTTTATTGATTATAACTTTGCTGGATAATAAAATTTTTGAGATCGAAAATAATAACCCAGACAAGAAAAATACTGTAACAATCGATTTATTGATTTCAATAAATGGGTGTTACAATCTCTATGATTTCTCTGATTCGCCTTTTCAACTATAAATTCAAGGCTTTCGAATTTGATCTTGAACTTTAACTTGACGGATTTGATCTTGACTTGTGCTTGAATCCAAGGGCTCGGTAGCTTGTTCTTGAATCTTGCGGTCTTGATCTTGAACTTGAACTTGATTTGAAGACTTGTTGAACTTGATCTCGACTTGTACTTGTGGCCATGTCAAAGCTCTTGATCTCATGAAAATCTTTCTCTTTTAATAAAATATATTTACATCAAGAAACTCCCTCTCATAAATCTCTAAATCATGCTCAAAATACTATGGTATTTGAGTAAATTATTTTCAAGCCATGAATCATGCATTTCAGAATTCAAGGGTCTTTGAGCTTGTTTTTGAATCTTGTAGTCTTGATCTTGAAGCTTGAACTTCTTCTTAAATCTTGAACTCTTGATCTTGAACCTTGAACTCTTGATCTTAAAATTTTGAGCTTGTTCTTGAACCTTGTTCAAGAACCTTTGAAATCTTGAGCTTGTTCTTGAACCTTGAACTCTTGTAGTTTTGATCTTGAAGTTTGAACTTGTTCTTGAATCTTGAACTCTTGATATCTTGAGCTTGTTCTTGAACCTGAATTATGAGGTCCTATTTATAGTTGTAGGAAGTAAAGAGTCATGATAAACATGAACTTTCTTTGACCAATCAGATTTAAGTGAGATGACATTTCTTATAGGCTTCTAATTTACTGCATCATTTTGATACGTGGCTTTATCTCATTGGCTCATTCACTTGACTTAACATGCCACGTTATTTGACATGTGTCATCAAATTGGGCCTCTAGCATATGATGACATCTTGGGCTTGCTAAAGTGGGCTCAGTCATTTGTAGCCCAAATTAAAATGATGACATCTTGGGCTTGCTAAAGTGGGCTCAGTCATTTGTAGCCCAAATTAATATGATGACATCTTGGGCTTGATAAAGTGGGATAATCATTTTTAACCCAAATTAATGGACTAACTCAATTAAAAGAATTGAACTTTAATTAAACCCACACATATTTGGATTTAAACGATTAATCCACAGTATTTATTTGGGATTAATATATTTTATTTTTAATATTATCCGAATTTTGTACGGATAAAATTTTATTGTTTACAAAGTTATTTAAATATTAAAAAAATAAACAGTATTTAATTAATAATAAAGGTAAAATAAATACAAAATGATAAATTATTTTTTAAATTAGATAAATAAATTTGCAAATTCAATTTTATATACTCATTTCATTTTATAATAGTTGGTCTGTTTTCTAAAAGTATTTATTTCAATTTAGTTGTCATTTTTAGAAAATCAAGATAATTTTATTGTGTCCTCCCAATAATACCATTAGCATTAAATGACTAACTAAAGTCTATACACTCAAATTTATATTTTCAAAGTATACTTAATAAGGTTAATTTAATAAAATAAACTTCTAATAATTATCATTATTTTAAAAGGTAGGAGCGTAAAATTTCAGTTAATACGGGATGAGGTGTAAGCCTCGAGGTGTGGAGCGTAAGTCCAAGATCTTTAAATTTTAATTTATAATATAGTAAAATAGTGTTATAAAGCAAATATTGTAAACAATTGAAAGCATAATTTAACAAACTCATATAAAATAAAATTTTTAATATAATTTTACAAGTATGAATAAAGAAAGCAGTAATAGATTAGGATGAGGATTCAATATTTTGTGATAGTCATTATTTTAAATAGCGATTATTTTGAGACATATGACAATAATATGAAGACCGATGATAATTAGCACTATAAAATTCTGCGAATTAAATATTTTAAAAGAAATGTTAAATAATATTCATCCTCACGATTCTTTCAAATAGTAAATACGTTGTACAATGAATAGTTATTTGAGTTATTCCCAATCTTTTTATTTATACAAATAAAAAAAATTAGTAAGCATTATTTATTTAGTAAAGAATTACAAGGATCAAATGTTAGGTGTAGATCGTGCTTAAGACGTAAACCTCACAGAACTAAACATCACTCGTATGCCTCGAGGCGTTTTGCTAAACAAATAAAAATAGAATAAAAAGTTATGCGACGCTATAGCACATAACAGCATTCGTCCATTCCAAATAAGTAATTGGTCTATTTATGCGACTTACGATCAACTAAATTGAGATGGAAAAATTAATTTAAACAAGACTAATGTTTAATATTTATGAAAACTTTCTAGATACAGATAATACGGCTTAAGCGAATTACTCCTAATAATCCCTTTAATTAATTATTAAAAAAAATTACTAGTCAAAAAACTAGATGCCCAAATAGCGTTGAAACCAAAAAACTCGATGATGCTAAATACATTGAACCTGGACATGCTCATTTTATCACTATAAATCTCCTGCAACTCAAACCATATTCATCACAAATCAATCACATTTGCCTTTCCATTCTTATCACTGGCTCACCATTATTAACTAACTCCTTTTTTTTTTTTTTAATTTTTTTGTTTCCGCCATTTTCTCAGCTGCCATTTCCTTCAACATGTTTGCAACAAAGTCTTCCGTCGTGCCCGAAAGCGAAACGCTGAGAAGGAAAAACGAGGAATTGGAGAAGGAATTGAAGAAGAGCATCGAAAGGGAAGAGAAAATGAGAGAGGAATTGAATAAGACGTCGGAGCGGCTGAGGGTGGCTGAGGAGGCGGAGGAGCGGCTTTGTTGTCAGCTAGGTGAGTTTGAAGCCGAGGCTGTTGATCAGGCTCGGACCTACAGGATCCGGATCCATACTTTAATGGATCAGCTTTCGCTTGCTCAGAAACTTCTTCAGTCTGCTTCTGTTATTCTACCCAATTCTCAATGACCGTTCACGGAATTTGGTATACTGATTTGATATAAAGGTGTTTCTCTGTTTGATGTTTGATAGTATTTGGCTGTTGTGTGTTGGCATATATTTGCTCGGACTCTTAAAAATGTCAGTGGATGAGTGTCGGATTCTCCAAAAGTAATATATTTTTGAAGAATACGAGACAGGTGTGTGGCATCAAAGGTGCAGAGTCGTATACAACTTAGGTGTAAAATGGCGATTATGAAAGATTGATTAGGAACTCAGGAGTGTTGTGTATATTGTATTGGCTTTCTCTCCTCCTCTCTTTTTGGAGATCTAATGGGAAATTTGTGTGTACATTTAGTTTTTTTTGTTCTCTCGTTCTCCCTATATGTGCTGCTTTAGATTGGTAGTAGATTTTGAAGTTAGAAACTTGAAAAATTGAATTTATGAAGTTATGGTTGGACATGTATTTTATTTTGAAAAAAATTGAAATTTTGTGAGCCGAAGTTCCAAAAACTAGCTCAAACTTGAAAATATTTGAAGATTGAAATTTTAAAATCTGATCAAATTTTATGGCAAAACAGATAAAGATAAATGTGAAATTATAGTCGTCAACAATATTCTGCGAAAATGGTAAAAGCTTTATGTTCGGACTTCGGTGTCGCACGATATCCGGCCACCTTTCAATTTTAGTGTTATGCTACTCTTCCGTCTAAAAGAGAATGACCTACTTTGACTTGGCATAGAATTTAAAAAAATAAAGAAAGACTTTTAAATTTTGTAGCTTTAAATTAAAGGTGTGTCAAATATATCAAAATGTCTTTTAATCTTGTGATCCTAAACATGTCATGTGGAAAGTTGAAATTAAAGTATTGCCAAAAAAGAAAAGAGGTCATTCTTTTTGTACGTCATTCTTTTTTAAACGAACTAAAAAAGAAAGTAGATAATTCTTTTTTAAACGGAGAGAGTATAATGAAGAGCGCCGGAAATGGAAGGGAGCAAACCATGCTCTCTTGGAATGAACTTTTCATAATCTTTAGTACATCTCGTTAGGTACAGAATGAAAGTCCAATGAAAAATTCTGTTCTCTTTCTGTTTGCCAAATTCCATGGTCTAATGACTTTCACCAGTTTAACTCATCAAACTACTGAAAAAAGGCACTCATGTGCATTTAGTTCTAGCTATATGCGGGGTTCAAGAAAGGGGATCACATGTCGGCATGATCATATGACATCAACTTTACCATTTATGTCACCTCATCCGTATATAGTTCTGACTATGTGTGGGGTTCAAGAAAAGGTTAGACAACAAGGGTCTACTGTTGACAGTCTAACTCCTATGCTAAATTTCTATAAGAGAATGTTTTCACGACTTGAATCTGTAACCTCCTGATCAATGATCATATGACTTAACTTTATCAATTATGCCAACTATCCATATACGGTTATGGCATTCTACAACCAATTAGTGTGCTAATCTTCTTCTTCTTGTTATTGTTTTCTTCATTAATTGTAAAAGTATGCACAACTGAAAATGTCCAGATTTTAGGAGGCAGTTATCTTTCGGCAGGCTCAGGAGCATAGCTAGGTTCAAATAAGGGGTTCAATAGAAACCTACTCACCAAAAAATACATTGCTCTTGAATCTTGATGACTTTCTATTCATATCGTATAAATAAATAGGTGCGAATTGTTGGCGTAAAATCCACTAAAAGTAGGTACATCGGGAGACTAAAAAGGAACAATAACCAGCTCCGTAACTCAATCCTCACCCTCTTCAAGACTGGCAAAATTAGTACATAAAAATCATAATAGGTTAGACTATTTATTAACCCATAGATTTATTAGCTCAACTCATTTCAGCTCAATTCATTTCAATATACACAAGGCAAAAGTTTGCAAGCATGGAATATGAGCACCACCTCGCATCAAGTGTATTTTTTCATAAGTCAAGCACGTAAAAGTTTATTTTGATAATGAGTGATTGTGAGACTTGAATGTTATATTGATGTGTGTAATGCTCATAAAAAACTTTTAAGCCATTAGAGAGCACATTTTTATTTAATTAATTATATTCGTAACTCGGTAGATATCTCATATTTCACTTAGTGTACTGTTGATCATATTTTCCAGAAAGCAGTAAACAGGAAGAACAGTTGCTGAAATCTTACTAGCCATTTTCTGGGAAAAGTTAAATTTATTCCTCTCCCTGAAGGCCAATTAGCAAGGATGACACTACAATTTTCTTTTTCTGTCTTTAAAAAGTGGACAAATCTGATATTTCTACCCCAAAAATTCAATAAATAGTACGTCTGCCCTCTTATCTGATGGCAAGTAGTTGCACTCAAAGAAGAGCCATAATAGCCTAGTTCACTGGAACATTATAAAGCAAAACATAAAACTGTCACTATTTCTCAAATTACAGAATAAAGCCATTCCCACAAAGGAAAACTTCCATCTTTTGCAACTGGAATTGCAGTGAGTTCATCCTCATCGCTTTCTGAGTTCCGGATCCCTAGAGGTAAAAAAAACAATTTAAGGATTTTAATCACTAAAGAGTTAAACAGAAAGTTACTTCACATAAAACATATTTCACCTCTGTATACGATCAAGAATAAGAAGCCTTGGCCCAGGAGGGATCCTCACATCTCTAAGAGCACTGCAAAACAGGTGAATGGAATGAGATTTAATTATGAGAAATGCATAGGTTTAGTACAGTTACATGCTGCAACATATCTTGCCTGTCGGTGAGTAAAGGCAAGGTGGTGTCTGTCAACAACCCTTTCTTGAAATTCTTTTCATAATTTTGCAGGCCAAGGCTCGACAACAGTGATCTCGTTCTGACATAATGTGTATCTTCGGCAGGTGGTTGCGAAAACTTCCGTCCAAGCTGCATGAACGGACAAGAGAATCTTTTAAGAATTATGAGATATCAAAGCTGGAAATTCACACTATTCAAGATTAATCAAAAACTAGGTGCCAGCAGGGAATGATAACTGGTACTTTTCCTACCATCACTCCTGAAAAGTCTCTTCATACCAGAATTCTCAATCCATCATCAAAGCAGATGGACCTCAAAACAACACCAAAGTAATAGTGTAATACAACGGTTATACATGTCGGATTGGTCCCTAAACTCTTTTGAGGACAGAAGTAGGGGATTTGAATAATCTTGAGACTGAATGAGATTAACTTGAACTTTTTTTTGAAGTATTCCTTCAAACAAAAACAGTTTCGATTTTACTACACCTGCCAACGGTAAATTTTCAATATTACTCTACCTTCAAAAGAGAGGAGCGGGGAGAGAAATAATATAGAGAGAACCAAAAAGATTACGATATTGCTGAACCGGACAGTTTAATCATTAGGAAAAAAAAAAAGAAATCCATCTTCTTATTGCACATTTTAGAAGTCCAATTACAAGGTGTTAACTGAGAAGGGACCTGTAAATAAAAAACAAGGATTGATGACAACGAACAGAAACTGCATCAAGCCGCAGCTAATTTATTGTTATTCATTGGTGGAATTAATGCAGAAATGTTCTGAATGAAACCAAAATGAATACTTTTGGGGCGAATAAATAAGAAACCAAGTCAAAACTTGAGACAGATGACAAACAACAAAGCAAACTGACTAGGGGATTGGCAAAATATCAGATAGACAAGTTGAATGGCACGAGAGCACAGAGTACTGGATTGGACAAACTACAACAGGAAACAAAATGTAACCCACCCACCCACAAAAAAAAAAAAAAACCCTCAAAACAACTTCGCCAAAAGCCAGGGGTAACATGCTCATTTTTTTAATAAGTAAGCATGTTCATAGTATCACATTAATAGAAATAAACTGGCCTTTCACCACAGACATGTAAAGAAGTTTTAGAGATAGACATCTCTATGTCGAAGATCGGGGACGGGGATTGAGACATGAGCGCATTAATGTATACCATATGTACTTCAACATTACCTCAAACAGTCCACCTTGAACAAGGGCGAAGAAAATCCCAGATGTCAAAGCATTGGGTACTGGATTGGGGCCGCCCATGCCACTAACTAGTGAAAACAGTGCTCCAGAACCAAAGGCAGCTGCCATACTGCAAAAGTAATTATTAATTTCCAAAAGATACAGGAAACAGAAAATGCAAACAAAATTGATAAATCCTCAGACAGTTCCTTGCTTTTTTTGCTCTCAGTTGGGTCATGCCTCAAACAGTTAAAGAAGATTATGGAAGTTGTGTCTATTGAGAGTTGATAACGCCATCAAAAAGATTTCGATGATGATCCCTCCAAGTATTTTTTGGTGTATCTGGACTGAAAGGACCCCAGATGTTTTGATGGATCTCAACTCCAAATCACTCCCGAAAGACTAGATGTTTGCTTAATTTGATCAGCTGGAGTAACTTAACTACTGTAAATTCCACCGATCAAAAGTTTGACTCTGTCAGCTCCCTAATCCTCGCAGTCTTTTGTCCTGTATGGGAGTTAACTCATTGTAACTTCTAGTATCTGCTTGATGCGTTTTTTCTAATGAAGTTTCTAACTTCATCAAGAAAAAAAGAGAGAGAGAACTAAACTCAGAGACTTTATGAAAGAGTAGATGAAGTAGGAAGTGATCAAAAAGGAAAAATGAAAGTTTAAGGATAAAACAGAAAGCAAAACAACCAGTCCGGGATATTTGTGATCATTGAGATGTCAAACCAGGACATCCTCTCTGCCAAGTGTTTTTAAATTTAAAAGGTATAAAGTTAGGTGAATGAGACAGAAAGGAACTTTGTAGGTTCCAGTTGAAGGCGTAAAATGAAAGCTGGTCCGCTTTTACCTAGACGGAAGACTAAATAGGCAACCGGAAACGGATGCAAGATTTTTAACAAGACGAGTAAGGCTACTGTAATACTTAAGTGACAGCCAACTTGGAAAGCATGTCCTCTTTCTGGGGATGGGGAGACAGTATCCCGTTTTAAGCATAATTATATATTAATATAGCAGTGCGTATGGATCTGCTTCTTAATATCTAATCTATAGAGGAAGCAAAATTGTGTAGACAAGAATATGCCTCGATCCCAAACAAATTGGCAACGCGAAGTGTATAAACACAAAATTAAATAAAATTAATGGTTTTCCTGAAAAATCAACTTAACATTGAACTGTCTACTTACACAGGCTTTACTTAGTAAACAAACCTGATTATAAAACTGTCTGGCAAATTTTGTCTACCAGGAACTCAGTGAAAAAAGGCTCACCTGGACTGCACATCCTCCTTGCCTCTAATTCTTTTCAACACACAAGATATGCCAGCATTAACACCAGTCATAACAGCAAAATTACGGGCCTGAACCAAGGGACCTCCTGCAAGAGCCTGAAACCAAAATTTCAATTACAATGCTTATCCATTGTAAATTAGCTCTATCAAATCTTAAAGATTTCAACTTGAAGCACTAAACATTGATTTTCTGACTTAATAAACTTCAATTTTTAAGCGGATAAATTGAGGGAAGCAAGACTAGATGGTTCGGACATGTGAAGAGAAGGTGCATGGATGCACCAGTAAGGACCTACGAGAGATTGACTATATCAGGTTTTAGAAGAGACATGTTGGCAGAAAAATGGCAGGTGATTAGACAGGACATAATAAATTTTCAGCTAAATGAGGACTTAACCCTAGATAGGAAGATATGTAGGCCAAGAGTTATGGCAGAAGGGTAGTAGGTAGCCAAGTGTTATCATACTTCTACGTGGGAGAGGAGGGGATTAGTCTCATTTTCTTATCTTTTTTTTTTTTCTTTTTTGAAACCGGTCTTCTTCTTATTTAGTAGTTTTAATTAGTATTCACATAGAATCTCATTCTTAAATTTGCACCACTACTTACTGTTTCATTTACTCTATGTATCTTGCTATTTGCTACCATTATTTTCCTTTAAATCCTGCTTTGATTACACTTCTTTTGATCTTACAGTACGTAGGAAACAACCTCCCTACTCCAAAGAGGTACGGTAAGGTCTGCTGTATTCTACCTCCCTAGACTCCACTTAAGGTCTGCCTACGTTCTCGCCTCACTAGACCCCACTTAAGGTCTGCTTACATTCTAGCCTCCTCAGACCCCATTTGTAGGATTACATTGGGTTTGTTGTTGTAATTGACTTTTATAATCTTTCCCGATAAGTGAATTGCTAACTTGGAAAAGAACTAGCAAGTAAATAGTTCAGAAATTATAAAGATAGACAAACACAATAAATTAGCATATGATGATTCCTAATTCTAGAGAAAAAAACTACTAATGCGAATGTAGATATAAATTCTCAACAATAATAAATCGAAAAGGACCTGAGCTTGTTGAAAGGACGCCATAGCTTGAGGATTGAGATTAGCACCAGCAGGTGGAGTAGGCATAGAAGAAGACACATCCTGTGTTAGCGTTCCCATAAATCCACCAATAGCAGCACCTTGCAAACCACTCGTTGCCGTCACAACAGCAGCTTCAACAGGTAGTGACTGCTTCGATAGCCACAGTTTGAAGCCGGCCTCCAACTCCTTAAACTTGTTCTGCAGCTGTGCTATCGGATTCTGACCACTGCTATTCGGCAATTCCACCACTGCAAGTGCTCCTTGCTTCCCTTCACCCATTGGAAATTCAGAAAATTGTTGGAAATTTGCTCTGCAATGGGAGAAAAGGGGGTGGATATTGTAAGTACGTAGAAAATTTTATATTCCCATTTTCTCCCTTAAACCCTTATCTTAGCATAATGACAATATACTTTTACTCCTCTGTCATTTCACCCCTTCAATTTGTTTCTTTTTTCCTTTTCCCCCCAATACAATTTTGCTTTTTCCATTTTGGGTCCAATACTACTTTCTTTTATTCAACACTACAATACGTGAAGCTAGGGGTGGGGTATATAAATCAAACCGATGAATTAAATCAAATCAAGAAAAAAAATTGACTTATGATTTGATTTGATTGATTTGATGTTGGCAAAAAAAAAAAAGATCATTCTTAATTTGATTTAGTATTAACAAAAAAAAATCAAACCGATCCAACATAATGCATATATTATTTTAATTTTTTATACATAAAAAGATTTTTCTTATACTAATTTTTTAGCATAATGACAATATACTTTTACTCTTCTCTGTCATTTCACCCCCTGAATTTGTTTCTTTTTTTCCTTTTTTCCTCAATACAATTTTGCTTTTCCTTTTTCAACAATCCAATAGTGAAGCACATATCAAACAATTTCGTATTATAACTTTTGGTTGTTGGGTCATAAGCTTTGAAATTCCTTCAATTTTGCGTTGATTCTCGAATTCTCTTATATAATAAGAGACAGTTGAGTAGCTTCCGTCAACAAATTAGAATTAATATTTTGTTCAATTATACTTTTAACTTTTCAATGATATTTAAAGCTGTTTTTTATTATACTGACTGTTTGATAGAGCATATGTGCTTCCTATATTTCCATTTAATCCCTTCGCGAAAGAGCATGGTAGGGTTCTGTAGAATAATATGATTGGTTAATAGAGCATTTTATTGTACCTTTTGTATAGATATTTTCTACCTTGACGATTATATCCTTTTGCTTTGACTTGAGATGTTGCAACTTTCCTATATTTTTATAGCAATTGTGAAATATCATTTTTAATTAGTTATTATGAGTCATTTAAGATATGTCTACTTTGTTACTGTAGTGATATTTGGTTGACTCTTCAAATTATAACAGTGTCACTTAAATTAAAATAAAAGAAAAAGTATTATAAATTACAATAATTAAAATATTAAATTATTTTTAAAATATAATTGACTATCATGCTATAAAAATTTGGACAAGGAGAGAGTATTATAAATTACAATAACTAACGGCTTAAAATAGTAAATTACAGTGCCAAAAAAATATTATAAATTACAATAACTAACAACTTAAAATATCTCAAAAAGTATTAAAAGTTAGTTGATTGTTTAAATTTTATTTGTGTCACATAAATAGAGATTAAAAAATACTATAAATCATAATAATTAACAACTTAAAAAATTTAAGAGATATAAAATATTTGTCGGACTTTCAAAATTATACCAGTACCACATAAATTGAAATAGAAGAAAAAGTATTATAAATCACAATAATTAAAATCCTAAATTATTTTAAAAATATAATTGACTATCAATGCCCCAAAAGTTTGGACAAGGAGAGTAACATATATTAATTGAAAATTGCATAAAAATTATTATAAATTATACTAATAGTTAACTGCTTAAAATGTCCAAAAAAAATTAACTTGTTATTTATTTAAAAAAAATACGTAAAAAATATTATAAATCCCAATAATTAACGACCTAAAAAGTTTAAAAGATATAACATATTTGGTTGATTGTCGAAATTATATCAGTGTCACTTAAATTGAAATAGAAGAAAAAATATTATAAATCTCAGTAATTAAAAACTTAAATTATTTTAGAAATATAATTGATTATCAAATTCAGCTGCTTCAATCGTAATTTTACTATATCACTCCTAATTAATTTACATGGGTCCACTCAAAAAAAAATTCACAAAGTATTTTTTATAATAATTTTACTATGTCACTTCTAATTAGTAGAATAGAAGAAAAAATATTATAAATCACAGTAATTAAAAACTTAAATTATTTAAAAAATATAGTTTACTATCAATGCCACAAAAGTTTGAACAACTTAAAATATTGTTATACAAATTTTATCAATCTAAAGATAATAATATATGCCTAACTTAGAATTTATCAACCAAACAAATGAAGGTTTTAATTAACTAATAGAATTATACATAACGTAAAAATCTTAATGATAAACATTGGGCCGTGCATAGCATGGCATAACTGACTAGTATAAAGAGAAAAATGAGTTGATTCCTCGAATTGTCACTTAATTTGAATTATTTTACAAAGTAATTTTAAATCTTTTTGAATAATGTTGTCACTGAACTACACGTATATTTTCAATGAGGTGAAAACTAATGAAAAAGTTAAATTTTTAACGAAATTATATTCATATATATATATATATATTTAAGCTATATTTTTATATCAAATATCCATTAGTTATATCAATTTTATTTAATTCATTTTAAATGTGTCTTTAATAAAATAAATTTTATTTATGTAATTAGAGCAAAATAATGGTGCAATCGTTCATCAAAAAGTGATACATATATCTTTTATTTTTAACAAATGTTTTGTATATTTATCATTTTAATTTTCTTTTTCGTTTAAGATCCAGACTAATTATAGAATTTTTTGTACAAATGTGCAAAGATAAATAGTAATTATGCATCACCGATATTATTTTTTAGCCATTTTTTATTTTCTGTCAAGAGGAACTTCTTAAATATCAAATGTTTCTTGAGTTGCAAACTTGAGATTGATATGTAAGAGAAAAAAAAAAGGAGGAAGATGATATATCTTTTATGAAAATATTATTTTAAATTGTACCTCCATTTTCTCTAGTTACATGAAAATAATTCATTTTATTAAAGATACTAGTCGCATTTGGCCTTGTGCTTAGCCCGTGTCCAAACCATAATGAACTTTATATTTGTAAACTTTACTTCCTCCATCTCATTTTATAAGGTACAATATTTAAGAAAACAAATAGAGTTTTGAACCTTGTGGTTTAAAACAATTCTTATATATTTGTATGGTTGAAAATCATTTCATTAAGAATAAATAAAAATTTTAAATTTTAATTATTTCTAATTATATTAAGGTGACATTTCTTTTGAAACGGACCTAAAAACAAGTATCACATAAAATGAGAAGAAACGAATATTTTTATCTTGTTGCCATTCTTTTTTTTTTTTAATTTTATTTTTGTGACATTATTTTATTTTATTTTCAAACACATGCATGCACCAATGCTCTTTTCCTTTTCATTTTACCGGTAGTTTTTAAGATCATAGCCTTTAATAATCCAAATTGAGTTTTACATTAGAAGAGTTGAGTGCATCATTTTTTTCTCAATTAAACTTATATTGGCTAACCCATTTTTCATTATGTTTTCTCAATTAAACTTATATTGATTAACCTCTTTATTACAAAAAAAAATGTCATTCAAATAATATATAAATATTTAATACATTAATTATTGTATGATAACATCAATAAAATTAATTTATAAATAAAAATAAAATTTAATTTAAATAATTAAAAGACATGATTCAACAAAATATCCTTACAAATGCTCCTTCATATTAAATCATACAACAAAATTAAAAAGTTAATAGTTTTTTAAAAAAACTTTAATAGCTTCTTTTCCCTAAAAATACATGTTAAGAAAAACGGTATTTTTTAAATTTAATTTATTTATTTAAGAAATTTATATTGATATTTCTTAAACGTGTATGGAGCTGTAATATTTCATGTTTAAATTAACCATTTTGTCCTAAATTATATAAAATATTGATTATCTTTTTTTTTTTATATATATACAAATTTCATTAGTAAAAAGTGTGAAAATGAATCATCCTCATTTTCAATTATTTGATATCATTATTATTTGGATAGTTATTTATTTTTTAAATCAACTTTTCATACATTTTTAGTTGTTTATAAAAAATAAGTTTTAATTTAATAACTAAGCATGTATCAAATTTGAAAGGAATGTCATGATACTTTGTTTATTTGTCCATGAACAAACTACTAAAAAAAAAAAAGAAGATAATTTGAAATAAAACTAATTAACATTTTCACAACATAGAAAGATAGTGAATTTTTGGAGCAACTTAAAATTTGAGTGTCCATTTTAAATTTGTTTGAATAAATATTTTTTTATGGTGTTACTATCACTTTTGTATGACTCGTCACTATTGACTTTTGTAGTATTTAATAAGCTCATATAATTGTTTAAAGAGAAAATACATAAAGTACCCTTTGATCTTATCCGACTTTTTCAAAAAGACACCTAAACTATACTTTCGACCTATTACCCCACGAATCTTACTTAAATCGTTGCAAATACACCATTTTGACCCTCTACATGTATACACGCACAACATACGTGTGAAAGGTTCAAAATTGACTGAAATAACCAATTAAAACCTGACACGTGTAAATAATTTGATATATAATTTATCTTTTTTAAAAAATATATTTATTTACTTTTTATAATTATCCCTACTCCCTCTCCGTCCCCACCTCCCCACCTCCCCCCACTCTTAGCCTTTTCTGCATTTTGCAGGTGAGTTGAAGAAAAAGGATATGACACCCGATCAACTGCTATAACTCCAATTTGTTTGAAATTAGTTGATTCATGATGCTTAAACCCGTCCATTTATAGAAAAATGATTCAACACCATTCTACTTGAATCATAAAATTCTATTAAAACTCCATTAAAGTTTCATTAAAGCTCCATTAAAGCGACTTTTTAAAAAAAATAATTATTTATCTATTTTTATTAAAAATCATAAATAGAGTTTCAATCTCATGGTGGTGGTGAGTGTGTGTTTTGATGGTGATAGTGGTTGTGATGGTGATGGTGGTGAGTGGGTGGGGGGTAGGGGAGATGCTAACGGGGTGGGTGTGCTAGACGGGGGAGACGCTGACGGGGTGGGGTGCTGGACGGGGGTGAGGATGGGGGGAGATGCTGGATGGGGGTGGAGGTGGAGGGGAGCTGCTGGATGGGGGTGGGGGAAGTTGCTGGATGGGGTGGGGGTGGGGGTGGGTGAGAAGGGAGGTGGGGCGGGGTGACAAATAAAAAGGAAATTTTTATTAAAAAATATAAATTAAATATGAAATTAAATGTATTTAATACGTGGCAGCATCTGATTGGTGCGTGCATTCACTCTCTTTCTTGTGACTGGAATTTAATGAAAAATGGTGTATTTGCAACGATTTAAAGAAGATTCGTGGGGTAATAGATCTAAAGTATAGTTTAGGTGTCTTTTTGAAAAAGTCGGACAAGATCAGGGGGTACTTTATGTATTTTCTCTTGTTTAAATTTACCAAAATGGGTGAAAACTTGTACAGTAATTATAACTTAAAATTGAAAAAATTGACAAAAAACTTCATGTGAGGACTACCAAAATCTCACATTCTCTCTTAAATATAGTAGTAATATTTAAAATAGGATAAATAAATTTTATATAATTAATGGGTATTTGATCTAAAGATATAAGTTAAAATATATATGAATAAATTTTCGTTAAAATTTTAAATTTTACGTTAGTTTTTACCTTGTTGAAAATTTATATGTAGTTCAGTGATAATATTGTCCAGAAAAATAAAAAGTCACTTTAGTGAGATATTCCTACAAATTGAATAACAATAATGTCCTAAAAAAATTCAAAAGCTACTTTAGTGGGTACTTGTATAGATTGAGTGACAATTTTGAGAAATTAACCCAGAGAAAATGACATTATTTCTTTTAGACATATTAAGTGCATATTTGGTTATGCGATATAAAATCATGATTTAAAATCATATTATGAAGTTCTTAAGTTATTGTATTGGATAAGAACCCTCGAGAATTGCAGAATGGAATAAGATGACATCTCGCGAACGAATGTTCCATGGTCAATGGTAAGCATTGCGCCATCAAAGGGAAATCTACCTAAAACCATCTCAAGGGAAACATCATTCGATGGTAATGTCTCTCTTCAAAGGGCTCAGATGATGTGGAAGAAAAGAACATGAGACAAAGGCGTCATAATCTATCATGTACGCGACGCATAATGTACCATCCGATGTATAAGGTATTAACTGACACCTACAACGGACAGGACACCAGACGCTATATCATTAACTATAGTACTATAAGAAGCTGTTTGATTATTGGATAGTATCAAAGCTAATTTTATACATTGATAGGTAAGCATGAGGGATAAAAGTTATTCATGTATTAATTTTATATGTTGTTTGATTGTGTTTTGGTAATTCTACATAATTAATACCTACATAACTCATGAGGGAATCTATGTATAGCTTTATGCGGGATATAATGCGAAATAAGTTAGTGGGTATTTGTATACATGGATTAAATAATAAAATTACATATTTATCCATGCAATTTACTTTTAAAATATTTATTTATTTATTTATTTAATTATTGTATTTATATTTGTTCCCACTGTCCAAAATATTTTTTTTTCCCCGTATTTTGGGTATAATAAATATTAATTCAGCGGCACAAGTTTTCGCTTAATTTGTGTTTTGTATTTTGATTCAATGACACAATTTGTATTTTGTATTTTTTGCTTAATTAGTTTAAATTGTTGAATTTATAATTTGTAATATTAAAAATTATACTTTTCTATATGGGTATAATAAATATTAATTCCTACATAGATAATATCTACATAATTAATATCTATATAACTAACACTTGCATAACTAATACCTACATTATTAATATACACAAAACTAATACTTATCTGCATAACTAATTCCTACATAACTAATATCTGCATAACTCTTATCAGTATCCAAACGACCCCTAAGGGATTCAATAGAAAACTCATTATATTGCTACAAACCATTTTTTGTACTCTATAAATAGTGATCTCTCTTTATTTGTAAAACAAATGTTATTGATTTCGAGGAATACAATATACTTTTTACTTGTTCTGTAAGCATTAACTTTTTCATTGATTTCTTGCGTATGCCTAGCTTTTGTCGAGGAGATCCTAGCTCTCAAGCAATGCTATCAACGGCTCTGTTTCACATATTCATTCTTGATTAACACTTTATTTTACTTTTGTAATGTTTACGTTTAGTCTTTCGTTACATAGATAATCAATCTACTTGTAAACGAGTCTTAAATAGAGTTAGATTTAACACATATGCTTTTAATCTCATATACAAATTCAACTACAATTTCAGGATAAATATTTATATTTTTTTTTAGGAGAGTTAAAGATTGAATGAAAATTTTAGGCTACATTTCTAAAATATCATCTTTTGAATTATAATAATAAGACGCTTAAAAGTGTAGTTATATGTGTAAATAAGCATTGCCAATTATCATGATTTGACAAAACTTATTAAATGTGGCCTATGTCGTTAAAGCCATGCTTTCAAAGTGTTATTGTAGACACGTGATTTTTGACTCTACCCGAATATAATATATATATTTTTTGATATTAAATATTTATATTTGATCCGATCTTATTTTAATTTTTAATAATTTTTTAGTTAAAAATTAAATAACTAAATGAAGTTAATTTTAGAATATTATTTTATTCCAATTTTTTTTTAATTTTTTTAAAAATATGTTTCTTTTTAAATAAATAAGTTAGTCGTTTTAGTACTATCTTAATTTTATATATATATATATATATATATATATATATATTATAAAAATTAATTAGTTATTATTATATTATTTTTATTGTTATTATTTTATTTATTATTTTTATTTGTTATTATTATAAGACAAAAAAAAGATAAAATAATAATAATATTATTTTCAAAATTTGAAATCCCCATCCCTTATCAGATTGTAACCGTTCCCCCCAAAAACATTCCCCGTCCCCCCCCCCCCCCCCCCCCAATAAATTCCTGTACTTAAAAGACTCTTCATCCATAAAAAAAAAAAAGAACCTACATTCATCTATCAGAAGTCAGACGCAGAACAAAAAAAATAAAAAAGGATCATCATCAGATATTTTGATAGAGTAAAACAACATCCAGAGAGAAAAAAGAGAAAGAAAACGTTAGTAAAAGAAAAAAGAAAAGAAGGGAAAAAAGAGTTGCGATTCGAGTTTTGGAGTTTCAATTCGAAATTACTGGTGATAACATTCTGATTTTTGTAGTCAATTAAAATCCAGGTTTTTTTCTACTTCATATTATTTACTGTATGAATTTTTATAATAAATGAAATCATGTTCAAATTCATGTTAATGATATCGGTAGTTTAATGTATGATGTTATTTATTTGCATAATGAATCAAGAAAATTAGATGTAACAACATATTCATACACACTGATTTATGTATTCGTATACAATAAATGAAGCAATATACACTGATATATGCATGTATTCACTGATATAAATATAAATACCTTGTATAGACTATTTACATATGTTGTATCTTTTATATACAGTACATACATCAGCACTTTAGGCATATTGCATATTGTTCTTATTTTTACGTTCATCGTACACTCAAACACAGATAATTCACAACACACTGAATGCACGGAGATAGTAAAATATTTATAGAAAAATTGATCAAAAAATAAAGAATGAAAGAGAGATCAGAAAATAGAAGAATGAATGGATTATTTAATTTCTTGAATTTTTCCGGTAAGTCCACACCGGAAAACTGCTGAAAATCTCCGAATCAGCCACCAAAATTTTCTTCCGTTACCGAAAATTTTCAAACCACCAGCGCTGCCTTCTTCATCTCTGTTCGCCGCCAGTCGCGCCTCCACCAGCGCTGACCGGCCACCTCTCCCCAAAATCATCAGATCCTGCCACACCTTTTCAAAAACTAGCAAAACCTGCCGGTAATCACCCGAAAACAGATGGCCACCACCGGCGAGCTAACACCACCACCAGTCGGCAACCCATCACGCGCCGCTGCCTTATCCAAGGCGGCAAAACCGCCACCGGCCGCGCGAAATCAGTTCAAATCTTACCGTATCTGTCCATCGCCAAGGAACGGCCATCTCCGTCAGAAAATGACACTACTCGTTGTTGACACCCAATTTTGACTCACCCTTTTTCCTTTAATTACTTTTCCGATGCTTCTTGGCACTAAATAATTTTTAAAAATTAAATAAAAATAAAATTTGATATTTTTGTTTCTATTTCTACAAGTTTTAATAAGAAGGGAATTTATTTTTATTCATAAAACTACTTTAATAATTAAATATTTTGACAGCAAAATTATAAAATATATATCTTTTGGTGGTCGCATTTGCAATCTTTCTAACTTTATTTTTGGGGCAGTATTGTGACCTTATAGGTATATTTTACTACACAAAATATATTTTTTATAAGATGTACATATATTATATTCTTATTTTTATGTATTTTATTATATTCTTATTTTCACACACACACACGCATATATATAAATATACGTATTTTGTTAATAGGAAAGTCGCGAAATATTAAGTCGGATGTCTGTACAAATTATGTCGGCAATTTATATACGTTAAACTAAAAATTGTTTTAAATAATTTTTAGGATATCAGGGAGCATCGATAAATTTAATTTCAACAGAAAAAGAGTATTTGGGCTAACAATAATCCAAATTTATTTATTTATTTTTTATTTATTTTATTTTATTTTTAACCCGAACCCAACTCTTATTTTATGAATTTCAGCCAAGAGCCCGAATATCAGTTCAAACTTAGTATAATTTATATGTTCGCTTTACCATTTTGCCTCAACAGACGAAATTTAACCTGATCCGTCGATTTATTTTGAATCTGAGAAATTCTGAAATTTTTAGTTATTTTTGTATATGTAGATATATAATTTATTTATTTTATTTATTTAACTATCTCTTATTTATGTATTTATTTTTCTATTTTTTCCTTCTCTTTAAATTAAATTTGAACCATTCGATCAGATCGAAAAAAAAGTCCTTTTAAAACCAACCTTTCACATATTTATCCGTATATGCATACATTTTTATTTTTCCTATTTTGATGCTATTATTATTTGTAAGGGTAATCTCTTCAAAATAGTCTGATCACAAGTTCAAAAACACCCGACTAGCACAAATTAATTTAGTCCGCTAATTTTTCTTCCCAACCCGAGGGCCCGAGTTCAATTGTATAATTATATCTATATTTATACATACGTCTATATATATTCCAATATTAATCTACCTTTTATGTATTTTTAAATTTGGGTTGTTGCGATCAAATATCGAATGGATAAAAAAAATAATAATTATTTTTAATCGATATTTTACACACACACACACACACATATATATATGTAAGCATTTTTTTTTTTACTATTTATTATTTTAAGATACAATTTTTAGGATCGTCAGATCAAAGATCAAACGGACCAGAAGTGGTCAAGATTTTTCAAGTTTTATACATTAATTGCTTTCGTCTGTTTCTTTCTCTTTCTCAGAGAAAGCATAAACACGCGTGATTCTTTTCTTCCCAAAAGATAGTGACACATCTCCATCAACCCTTTCCCAAAACAACAACCATGACCACCTCCCTTTCTCTCCTTCTCATCTTCACCTATCTTCTCCACCCCTAGAACTAGAAAGCCCCAAACCGTCGTAGCCTGCAGCCCCTCCAGCTCACAAATCCTCCAAGAGCAGAAAAATCAGTCCTAAATCTGTATAACAATGGAAAGAAGGAGTCAAATCTCCATTTAATGGCATGAAAAGTAAGAGATTCGTTCAGAACTTCAAATCAATTTCAAACTGAGTTTGTTTTATCATATTTGCTTAGTTTGAGTTTCAAATCCGGACTTTTCAAGTATGGATTCACCTATAAATTGAAGTCTCTCCATCTCCATGAGGACAAGGGGGAGATCTAAAAAAGAGCAAGTGAATTGAGAGAAAAATAGAGGGTTTCGAGAAGAGAGAAATCAGGGAGAAAAAGAGAGAGATTAGTGAGAAAAGTAAAGAAATTCGTGAGAAAAGTGAGGAAAGTTCGGGGAGAAAAAAGGTTCTTGGAAGAGTTTGAAATTCATAGGGAAAATAAAAAAAAAGGGTCAAAAAAGAAAAGTTGATTTCTAGTTTAATTTCGTTCCTCGTGCTCGAGTTTATCGCTGGAAAAGTATCTTGACGTCTAGCCCAGTTTGCTGCCTCCAAAAAGGTACGTATCCCGTCTCACCTCCATCCTCTTTCTTTTTGTCTTGTTTGGTTCAGTAAGCATGTTAGTTTAGTTTAATTTTAAATTCGTTAAAGCTCGGTGCTGATATTGTTAAAATGAATGACTGTATGGATTTCGATCTTCAAGTTATCGGTGACTGATTTTGAAATTGGGTTTGTATTTGATTTTTGTTAAGTTTGTGTTTGTTGTCGCTTCCCCTATCTTATGGATAAAACATGTGCTAGTTTCGTGAAACCATTTGGTGGATGATAAGTGAACACGTGGTTTAACTCGATTCAGGATTAGATGTGGTTTGTTGGGAGTTCCTTTTTCGTGATTTAAGTTCAAATTCTATTCCTGCTAATTTTTATCCGAGGCTGTTAGGGTGAAAATCCCTTGTTCCACGTATTTCTCTATTTTGTTGTGTATATGTGAAATGTTCTACGTGTTCGTTCATCTTGCTCCGAATACTGCTATTTGCGAATTAGATCATGTGTTAACTACATTTACTATTTACCTAAAGAACTTCTCGATGACCATAAATGTCATTCCCAACTAATTTTGTACTGACGTATCGGTGATTTATCAGTAATGAATGCAAACTTTATATCGCTTACCAGAAAGGTTTGTTTGTTATCCTGTTAAAAAAGAAGCTTGTTTGTCATGTTTTTGCCTTTTGGTTCATCATCTTTAGGATGTGAAGTATTAATTTTCTTTCATGTGGTAATACTATATGAGGTTACATATATAATTTTTTTTTCCTTTCAGATAATTAGGCTAAGAAAATAACCTTCGAAAAGTTTTCATTCAGAGAAATTTCTTAGTGTGTACTGATATAGGAGTCTCAATTTTAATTTAGAAATTAAATCATCTCCACTTTGACAACTTGGCGACGCCAAAGATAGTGTTTTTTTTAGAATATGATTGTGTCGTCTGGTCAAAACTCTTCGATCAAGGATTTATTTCATAGCTTAACTTATCCGTGAATTAATAAGTCGTCCTAGCCCCCTTTTAATTTGATAAATTGAGTTCAAAGGCCTTGGTCTCATCTCAAGTTTTCATTTCTACTGGTGCTTCATGTTCAAAATACATGAGACGTATAGAATTAGTTCCTTTATTTCATCTCTTTCACCTATGATCTGAACTGATTTTGTGAATATACAACCTGATTTGGTTTCAAATTCTGATTATGGCATTTGATGCCACTGTTTTGCTGTATGTGGATAAGGATATGATTTTGAGAGTCATTTTTTTGTGTGAGTATGAATCTGTAAGTGTGTTAATATGGGGATTCATTTTCGAGTCCAAGTTTGGAATCTTTGTCCACTGCCTCCAAATCAAATTTATAAATATACGTTGTTGATATGTTGGGTTTTAGTAATGTTGAGAATTTCCTCTCGAATCAAATTTCAAGACAAAGTCAGTTCTGTTTTGGCTTGCCTATAGTTACTTGTCCAGATTTCAAAAATAAAATAAAATAATAAGATATAATCTAGTCCTTCTCCTCTTATGCCTTTCTTGTGTTAAGGAATGATTTCACTTCTAATAAAAGAGGATTGTGTTTTGATGTTTATCTCAAAGGTCATCCAACTCTTCATTGTGGAGTTATATCCCACTGTATGATCTTCCTATTTTTTTTCTCTGTTGTTGGTGTTTGAGTAATTCACGCAAGACATTATGTTTTCCATTGAAAAACCACTCTTTGAAATTCAACATCAAGGATTTTTTTTTAGTCTTGAACTTTAAAAGTGCTTGAAAGAATTTGGGATGACCAACACTAGTAATTAATCCCAAAATAAATTTCAACTGGATATAGTCTTGAGTCGGAACATGCTAAATCCTTTCTTCTTTTCCTCTCGGTTAATCCCGGTGGAAGCCCTCTCATCGATGAAGACGTCGTTCACTTTATTTTGGTTTCTAATGTATTCGTAAAGCTTTACCCATGTCATATTCTACTATCAACTAGAACTCCTATATTTTGTCGTTTCTATTAAAATACGAGTTTGTGAATAATGAAAGTATATTTTCTTATCATTCGGAGGAGAAGACACTCTCATTCGGAGGAGAAGACACTCGTTTAGATAATTATCCTTGTGCTTACTATGGAGCTACATTTGAGATTCACTTTCATTTTGAGTTTGATATTTTGCTTGCTCGCAGTGTAGTCTTAGTGAAATTTCCCTGTGTTTGTTTATGTCATAGTCTTCTAAGTCTTCTAAGATGTTTAGAATGCAGGTTCTTTATAATTAAGAAATTCCCCCTCATAGTTCCTCATTAGTTGGCATTAAAACAACTCATCAGATTATTATTAATTTTTTTTTTTTGAATAATAAATAATAACAAAGTTTTCTTATCACCATTTTAAGCAAATGGCAAAATAATGTTCTCCCAATATTTTCCTAAACTAAGCGTAAGGACTATCTTCGGATAGGCCCTAAGGGATGCCTAACACCTTTCCCTCGGGTAACCAAAACCCTTACTCAGAATCTCTAAAACGTTTCGATAGACTAAAACAGAGTTTTACAGTAAAAAATGGTTTTTTTTTAATTTTCCTAAAATGTTAGGTGGCGACTCTAAAAAATAATTTTTTAATCCCAAGAGTCACGACATACCACCATACGTCATGTGTTGTTTCGACCAGTTCGAAATAAGGCGTCAACAGAATGGCGACTCTGCTGGGAATTTTATGAATTTAAGTTTTAACCTTAACATGCTTAGTTTAGAATTTTTATACTTTATTCATGCTTTGTGTGAAAGGACACAAGCCAAATCCAAAATTTTGTTCCTTATTTGTTTGTACAGCACTACTTGTTACCGCTTTATCATTTGCATTTTCCTATCGAGTCTTTGGCCGTACACAATTCACATACTGTGGTTCATGCGGGGGGGGGGGGGGTATCTACACTCCCCCAAACCTTCTTTGGATTTCTTAGTTTCAGAGTTGGTGTAATTAGGTTAGTGCGCCTTCTCGCAGCTATTCAGTCCCACTCTCAAATATTTAGGGAAAAATCTTACTCTAGAAATAGGTCATGTCGCATAAACTTTAGGCGTGACGGTCCAAGGCATCGTCATCGGAGTTAGGAAACCACCTTTATGTCAAAGGTTGCAAACCTATCGACATATTTTATGTGATGATTGATGTTGACGATCTAAACTAAAACACATAATGGATTTGAGATAAACGACTTACTATACCTTTTTCTTTTTCCTACCAAATGAATATCAATCAAAATTTGCCAAACATCTAAATGGTCATCTCTGCCCCTGATAGCCTACAGAATTGGTAGGGAAACATCCGTGTGGCACATGGTGTGGAAGTTCGGGAACATTTGGGGGCTCTATTGTCATTAATGAGGGTTTGAGCCAATAAGACCCTCATTACACTATTGACGGAGTTCTGGGACCCAAACACAGTGACCTTCAGGTTTTTGGACTTTGAGATCACCCCTACCCTGGAGGAAGTCAGTGAATTTACTGAGCTGCCGCTTCAAGGGAAGCTGTCGGTACTCCCGTCACCTGTAAGGAAGGAGGATTTCTTAAGGCTTTTGGGATTGGATATAGTTTCTTTACTAAGGAATATGGAGGATGAAAAGGTAAAACTGGATTACCTTTTCAGAAGATTCAGCCTCATGGAGAATTATGATGAGCACAAGAATTAGTTTGTTTGCACCCGTAGACAATAGGTGCATATGCGACCAAGGGTCTTCGTTTTGGCATTTTTGGGAATCATGATTTTCCCAATAAGACGACATTATGTTGACATTAATATTCTTCCGGTGGTAATGAATGTCTTTGCAGATCCACAGAGGCTCACTTTAGTGCACATGATACTTACAGAGGTATTTCGGTCGTTATCCGCCTGCTCTAGGGGACATGACTTCTTTAGGGGTTCACCTACTATTACAGATCTGGGCAATAGAACACTTCTATTGTCGCCTTCCACAGATGGACTGTACGATCGATGCACACAGCCGGATCCAAAGTCATGAGAAATGCTTAAGGTATTGGATCGTGCCAACTTGGGAGGAGGAGTGGCGCGAGTTTTTAACCAATCTTACTAGGGATTCCATCCAATGAAAATACTCTTGGATGGGGGGATATGCCTTCATCAGAACTAGGAATCTGTACTTCATTGAGTTGCGTGGTATCCAACCATATGCACCTCTGCGTGTTTTTAGATAATTTGGCGTCGTCCAGGATATCCCGCTTTGGTCCACAATGGTACTTCATGAAGACAATTATGATACTTTGATTCCAGCTGCATGAGTGGCGAACCTGCAAATAGAGTGGGATTACATGGTTATGTTGAAGATAGAAGGAGAGAAATGGTGCACACCAGAATATTATGCGTGGCGCACCACCGTGAGTCACGTAGCTAGACCGAGCGAATATGGTTTTCGAGGACTCACAGATCCTTGGTGGGTCCAATGGGTTAAGAGAGAGGTGCTTTCCTGTATGGATCTCACTACACCCATGCATAACCAAATAATCCTAGGTTCTGTTGATTATCTAATTCCAGTGATCGAGGAGGATCCTGAAAAAGATCCAGAGGAAAACCCAGAGGAGGAGAACGAAGAAGAAGACCCCAAAGAAGACCCTGAGGAAGACCCAGAATGGATGGAAGAATACCCTCAGGAAGGCTCGGAGATAGGCTCCAATATTTATGATCTCGAAGACAGAGGGGTGATGAATGTAGACTCGGCACCTGATCATGACTTAGAAGGATCCCCGGAGTACTATCCAAAATCCTATTTTGATAAGGACAGAGATGATGATGATGATGCCACCTGGCCTTAGACTTCGTGTCCTATTGTACTTTTATATTCCCTAAAAAGAGCCACATGGCCCACCCTATTATAAGCCCTTGCGGCCATCCCTTTCACTTTTTTTCAAGCTGTTGCTGATATATTTTGATGTAACCTTTTGAAACACCATTGTTCAATGAAAGTTGTGATTATTATCAAATCCAACTGTGTTTAAATAGACCGTTTATCATCAAATTAATTGAAACATTGGACTACCTCTGGCAAAAATATAGGATTACCTCTTCACAACATCTGCGACTCTTAAGGTTCCGTATGAAGTTGATCAGTATGTAAGATTAGGAAAAGATGTCCAATCAAGTGAAGAAGGGTCGATAGCAACCCATCTTGAGAGTCTAAAGGGAGCATTCAGAAAAATGCAAGTCACTAGAGGGACTGAAAGTTTGGACTACGATGACTTATCCATTCATCCTGACATCAACATGCCAGAGGGATACAAACCACCAAAGTTTGAAGTGTTTGACAGAATGAAGTTGTTCATTCGAAGTTTGGCGGGAGAAGCTTTGACTTGGTACATCCGACACGGCCCTCATAAGTGGCGTGAATGGCAGGAAATGATTGAGGATTTCATGAGTCTCTTTAGATTTAACACTGAGATTTCCCCACACAGGTTCTCATTGGCTAACATACAGAAGAAGCCGTCCGAATAATTTCAAGAATATGCATGGCGTTGGAGGACTGAGGCTGCAAGGATCCAACCTCTACTTGATGAAAGTGAGCTCTCCAAATATTTCATCCGAGCACAAGAGGGTGTTTACTTTGACAAAATGATGTCGATGATGGGCCAAAATTTTGCAAAATTAGTCAAAATGGGAGATTTCATAGAAGAAGGCATCAAGTCAGGAAAGATCCAATCTATGGCTGCATTGCAAGCTGCGAGTAAGGCCATACAAACTGGTTCCATTAATGGCAATAAGAAGAAAAGGGAGGATGTTTCAACTGCCACACCATACTACCAACCTGGAAATCCTTCTTAACGTTACCCTAACAACCCCCAAATTATTACACACGTCCCAGTATACAATACTCAACTGCATTATAATCCACCTAGAGCTCCAGCATACCAGAATCCACCAAGACCATACGCCCCTGTCCAAGGTCCAGCTCACCAAAATAGACCAGCCTATGCACCCAGACCATGTCTAAACTTTGAAGCTAGAAATACCCGCACCTACACACCAATTGCAGAACCTTTAGCCTAATTGTTTGAATGGTTGAAGGTTTCCGATTTGTTGAATCCAATTAAGGGAAAGACCCCTGATCCGACCTCTCAAAACTTTGACAGTAGCAAGAGGTGTGCCTATCACTCAGGAGTCCAAGGGCACGACATGGAAGACTGTTACAGCTTGAAAAATCAAAATGAGTCTCTGATAAGAAGGGGTATAATAAAATCCACCGTCCCAGCTCCCAATGTGAACAATAACCCCCTGCCAAATGAAAATTGGGAAGTCAACATGATTACTCTAGAGGAGGAGTATGAATTGGAAGAAACTATTATGCCTACATGGAGCGCTGAGGAGATCGCCACTGCATCCCCATCACAACCATTTATCACAGTTTCGTTGAGGGAGCCTATAAATGTTCATACCTACCTGCCGAGAGTCGTAGTAACCACATTAGCCACTGGGAGGACCGACTATGACACCAAGGCAATCCCATGGGACTATCAAGCTGAAACCAAGAGAAAAATGATAGACGCTGCTGCGACTCAAGGGATGACCAGGTCGGGAAGGTGTTCTGCACTAGAGGAACCAAATCATGGAGTTCTCGGGAAAGATCAGAACCCAAGGAGAAATATCACAGATTCCAAAGCTGTAGAATTTTGGAAAAAAATGCATCCCAAGGACTATTCAGTCGAAGATCAACTCAAGAAGACGCCGGCCTATATATCCTCCATGTCCTTGCTTATGAGTTCTGAATCCCATAGAAATGATTTGATGGAAATGTTATCTGGGATTAGCATACCAAATGAGACAACTAGTGAGACTTTGGCTGCAACAATCGGATGAGTGGTAGAGACAAATAAGGTCTTTTTTGATGATAATGAGTTACCGTCAGAAGGGGCTACACACAACAAAGCGCTTCATATTGTGGTTAGATATCATGATAAAATTGTGAATAGGGTCTTGATCGATGGTGGTTCGGGTTGCAATATCTGTCCGTTCTTCACTCTAAGGGATTTGGGTGTGAATATAGAAGATATAAGGGAGAGTAAGGTTAAGGTTAGAGCCTTTGATGGGTCGCAAAAGAGTGTCATTGGGGAAATTTACTTAACACTGCAGATAGGACCAGCAAAATTTCCTATCTTATTTCAGGCCATGGATGTGTCATCTAGCTACAACCTATTGCTGGGAAGGCCATGGGTCCACATGGCAAGATTCGTTCCTTCCACTCTCCATCAGTGCATGAAGTTTGAATGGGGTCGCACAGAAGTTACTATCCATGGAGAACTCAGTCATCCCATTTATTCTGTCAATTCAGTCCTAGTCACCGAAGAGTTAGATGGAGCCACTGTCCATACTCTGGAGATCATGCAAGATATAAAGATCAATAAGAAGGTAATGCCAGCTGAACCAAAAATGTCGAATGCTGAAAAGATGGTTGCATCGGAGATGTTGAAATATGGGTATCAGCCCAAGACAGGACTAGGACCCAGAGATGGTGGTATAGTCGAGCCAATTCAATTAAAGAAGCAGAAGGGTACCACAGGGCTTAGATATGAGCCTATTTCTGGAGCAGCCTGCAGTAAAGGATTTGGAATGAGGATATTTGTGCCAGCCAAAGTCCTGGTTTCAGAACAAATAGATGATGAAGATATTACAGAAGGAATAGGAAATTTATTTGTGGCCGTGATCGAAGAAGAATCAG